>NC_088866.1:3298243-3331469 GCF_032884065.1 Artemia franciscana
GGGATCAAATGTGTTAACTATAGATAACACAGACATTGCAATATCTATTTGTCCATCCATCTGTTTGATTGAGATTCTGAGACTATGACCCTAGGTCAAAAAGGCTAAGGCTTTTAAAGTTTTTTTCATTGACCTTAGGTCAAATAGGGAAAGAGGAGGGGGTTCTATACACAAAAAGTAGAATTTTTTGTTGATTTGCTGAAGTTAGTGAAAGGAGTATCAAATTTAAATGAAAGATGGAATAAATGTACATAGCAAAATATCACCAAATTGGATCCTACTAGAATTTATCAGATTTGTTTAGTATAATTTCAAGAATGGGTAAGGTGCTGTCTCTGATAGTTGACCAAGTTTAAAAAAAAATCCTTTAGATCAAAAAGCTTAAAAATAAATTTGTGTCTGATACACAATATAGTTAAATATATGTAGTTAAAGGAAAAGCTACCATATTTTTCATCCCTGGGAAATTAGTTTAAAGACCTGTCCTGATTAGAAGAGGTAGCTCACATCAGGTTACTCAAACATAATTCTAAAGGAGCTAGACCATGGTTAAAATGCAAATACTGCACTGATACTTAGTCAATTATACTGCTATTTCAGCTTATTTGCATTGTGATGCTAACAATGGGTTTGCAGCTTTAATGTGATGATTGCTTGAAGACAGGATTATCACCCTATTTAGGGTAGATCAATTTTATTTTAAAGAAAATCATTTGGTAAATTCTAGAGGATTGACTTCTTGTTATCTCAGAAAGGGGTTATGTTAGGACAATGAAACTTTCAGGGATGCATCTACAGGCTAAAGTATGTCCTTGGAAGGTACTTTGAAGTACCTGCCTCTACTCCTTCTCCGTCTAGAGGGCCCTAACCTTCAAAATATGTGTTATAAAAGTGAAATCTTGCAAAATAGATCTTCTGTTGAATGAAGTACAACAAAATTGTTTTCAGCTTCACAACTTTGCTCAATCCAAATTTATAAGGTTTCAAAGATATGCCAATACATTTCCTAAATTTTGAAAAAAAAACATTGATATGGCTCAGAATTCTACTCATAACAGGAATTGCATTTTCAGAACTAAAGGCAGAGAAAAAGCAACTGGTAACTAAAACTTAAGATAAAATGTTGTTTTGTCAAACTTTCAATTTAGACAAACCTGTTAAACTTGTCAAACCTGTCAGATAGGTGAATTTCAGGGCTCTCTAGAGGGAGAAGAAGTGGAGGTGGGTACTCTAGAATTCCTTCCCAGGATATACTTTAGCCTGTAGACCCACCCCTGAAAGTTTCATTTTCCTAACCTTACCCCTTTCTGAGATAACAAGAAGTCACTCAACTAGAATATTAACAATCACTTTATTAAACAACTATCAAAAAACTGCTGATCAGCTATTACTCTGCTTAGAGATAATCCTTTAGCAGGGCATGAGAAATTTTGTGTTTTCTCTTTGTTTAAAACAGCTTAATTTTTTTGCTTCAAGAATAACATAACAAGAAGTCAATGATCATTGTATTTAGCAGTTATCATACAATTAAAGCTCTATGATCGCTGAGCAAGGTGAAGATCTACATCCTTAATTATAATCATCTAAAAGCTACTGATCACATATAATTTTTTTTAAACTGAGATATTCTTAGCCACTTACACTGGAAGTTTTTTGAAGTGAAGTGAATCGCCGAAAGACCTCCTCTGTGTTTTAACACCTTAGGGTCCATGCACTTCCACAATTGTATTTTTGCAATTCGCTGCGAAAAGTTTACAACGTCCTTTTTCTATCAATCAATCTCAAAAATTCACAAACTAATATACTTTCAACCGATTGTTCTTCATTTAATGCTCCTCCGAGTAATTCTTCACATAGTTTTATTCGATGTTCTCTCATAAACCTTCTAATGTCTGTCCTGTAACATTCTGTGCGGATACAATGGATGATGAGGTGTGCTAAGGTCTCTGTCTGACCACAGTAGATGCAATTCGGATCTTCTCCATAGAAACGACAAAGATATGATCTTGTAGCTGCATGTTGTGACCTAAGTCGAAATGCAATTTTTCCTTCTTCTCTTGATAAACTTTCATATAACTTATTTTCGAATTTCCTTCTGGTCTTCTTTGTAATCAAAAGATTTCCAGAGAGATTTCTATTTTCTTCAAAGCTAAACTGTTTTATCTGCTGTATTATGTCTTCTATCTGGAATACTATTGTTGGTGTCGTTGTTTGCATTATTTGTATGTCTGCACTGGCGGCCATTTTAGCTGCTAAATCAGCTTGTTCATTACCCTGGATTTTCTTGTGACCAGGTATCCAATGAAGCGATAGCTTTATTCCTTTAGAAAGCAGTTGTTACATGGCTACAAAGCATGAAATCACTTCTCTTGATTGATTCGCTCCATCACTGAATTCATTTAAACATGAAACAGCACTTTTAGAGTCTGTACGTATTCTAACTTGATCCCCGCGTTGTAATTTTTTATATAGATACGATACTGCTTGTCGTATAGCAAACACTTCAGCGTCGAAAATTGACATTTTTTCATGGAGACGGTAAAGTTCTTTCACATTCCACATTGGTATCCAAAACGCAGCTCCGACCTTGTCACTTTTTGAAGCATCAGTAAAGACGTCCATGGCTTCTGGGTAGGTCATTCTTTTCTCCATTGTGAATGATTGATTATAATCCAATCCATCCCATTTTTCAAAATCACAAAAGCATGGAACTTTTTGAATGGCCCATATTGGCATGATATTTAGATTGGGTACTTCCAGTGCTAGGTTTAAATTTACCTGTAATCCCAAATTTTCTGCCAAATGCAAAGCTTTAATAATTCCATGCTGTTTCTTTGAGGAAATCCATAGTCTTTTTCTTTTAAGTATCGTAGATTTAAATGGGTGGTTGTGATCTGATGTCCAAAGCTTTTTCAAGTATTTCAATGAACGCACATTTCTTCTCACTTCCAAACTTCCCAATCCACTTTCTGATTCTAAGAATGGCTTAGGTGTTGTTTTACGTGCTGCAAATGAAACTCTTATGGCACTATATTGTACTATGTCCAATAGCCTCAATGCAGACGGGCTGGCAGCCTCATACACCAATGAAGCATACTCTAGTTTTGATCTTATGTATTTGATATAAAATTCCAAAAGAAAGTCTGGTTTGGGACCCCATCTTGTTGCTGATATCATTCGCATAATATTGAGTCTCTTCAAGCATTAGATCTTGAGTTGTTGTATGTGTGGTCTGAATGATAGGTTCTTGTCAAAGATGCAACCAAGCCATTTAAATTCACCCACAATCTCCAATAACTTATTATTAAGGTAGAGTCTGGGCAATGTTGTATTTCTCTTCCTTGTAATCATCATGATTTTAGATTTTTCAGGAGAAAATTGGACACAGTTTTCTTGGGTCCACCTCTGGACTTGATCAAGGATTATCTGTAACTGTGTTGTTGCTTCATTCACATTATCTGCAATGACCCATATACTATTGTCATCTGCAAATATACCTGCTCCATTTTCTCCTTCATCTACAGGGAGATCATATTCACTTAGATTGTAATAATCAGGTCCTAGCACTGAGCCTTGTGGCACTCCTCTTCTTCTTAATACTTTACTTTGGGAATAGCAACTTCCAACTGTGATTTTAACTTCTCTTCCTTCTAAAAAAGAATCTAAAAATTCTAGGAGCTGACCTTTAACTGGAGCAGCCATTATTGCTTCTAATATATGACGGTGAACCATACTTTCAAAAGCTGATACTACATCCAAAAATGCCACCAGTAAAACTTTTTTTGTTTTCTAAAGCATAAACAGCATCATTCATGAACATCAGCATCACATCCTCTGTATTTCTATTACGTCTAAATCCACACTGTATATTCTTGAGTCCTCTATTCAATTCAATCACTTGGTTCATTCTCTGTTTCACCAATCGTTCATAAACTTTTCCTAGCACAGGTAGTAAAGTTATTGTTCTATAATTCTCTAGTTTACTTTTATCTTTGCCCACTTTTGGTATTAAAACAACTACTCCATCCTTCCAGATTTTTGGAAACTGTCCTTCATTCCACAACTCATTTATGATATTTAATAAAGCAGCAACCCAGTTTTTTGGTAGGGCTTTCACAAATTGGGGGAAAATCATATCTTCTCCAGGAGCAGTGAGTGGTAGATGATTGATAACTTTCTCAATTTCTTGTGTAAGAAAAGGTTGATTATAAGCTACAGATCGATGACTTTTGGAAAATCTCTTAACTTTAGCTTTCACTTCTATTTCACAGTCACTTAATGGATTAGGTACTCCAATGACACTGTCAAGTAGGGATACAGCTGCTTCAGCTATTTCTTGATCGGTAACTAGGGTGGAATTCTTGTATGTTATTGGAGGATTTCTTTGATCTTCACGACTTCCACTAATCAGACTCTTAACTGTTGAGTAGACTCTTGATGCAGGGACTCTAAAATCTAACTTATTGAGGAAATTAATCCAGCTTTCTCGTTTAGCAGCAATTACTGTTTTCTTAAATTCAGCAGCCTTTCGTTGGTACTCTACATATCCATGAAAGGTAGGAAGGCGTTCATAATTGGACTTCGCATCTTTAAGGTCATGTTTCGCTTTGGTGCATGTTTCATTCCACCACTTAGTAACTTTGTGATTCAATTTGTGTGTATTAATTTTGGGAACAACTTTATCCACAACATCCATTAACACCGTTTGAAATATCTTAATCTTTTCTTCTGATGAAGACACCTCCTTTAACTGCTCCTCAATATGGACATTTTCTAATGCAGTTGAGAAGGTTTTCCAATCAGTCTTCATCAATTTGAACTTATGTGCTATGTTATTGGCTTGTATATTATTACAACCATTTAACTCAGTCATCACTGGAAGATGGTCACTATATAGTATTGTATTCTTTAAAGATGTCACCTTTGTGGTAGGAGCAATATGTGGGGAAGAGAACACTAGGTCTATGGTGCTGTATTGTCCAGTATTATGGTTGAGGTGGGTAGGTAAATCTTTTGGGGTTAAAAGGCATAGGTCATTATTATTCATAAGAAAATCTTCAATATCTCTTCCAGCATTGTTGGATCGGCCACATGTGCACCAACTCTCACTGTGGGCATTAAAGTCTCCTACAGCTATTATCAATTCTCGACTAGGTACACTTTGCATCATTTGTTCAAATGTTTCTCTTAAATTGTTTTCACTTCCATCAGGGTTGTAAATATTGAAAATATTTATTTTCTTCTGGCGATCTATAAACATTTTGCATCCTATTATCTCGGCTCTTCCTTGACTTAATTTAACCCATTGTTGATTAAACCGAATGTGATTTCTCACTCCAATAATGATTCCCCCTTTGTCACGATCTGTTCTGTCTTGTCGTATGACTCTATAACCATGAAACTGTGTCTTTATAGAAGGTTTAAGGAATGTATCTTGGATACAAAAGATATCTATTTGATTATCCAAACAAAACTGCACAAGAAGGTCCTTATTAACTTTCACAAGTGAACTGGCATTCCATGATAGTATTTTAGATTTAAAGTCATTTGTTAGCACACTGATCCCTTATGAAACTGGTGTCAACTGTTGTCAAATTGAGTTTATCCATAAATTCACATATCTTCTCCACTCTTTCTGCAATTGGAGCTGAGCCTATTGAAAGCACTTCAGGGGATAGACCCAACGCAATCAAGATTTTATTCACTGTGTCTGTTATAGTTTGACGTTTCACCGATTCTATGGTGTCTGTCCATATTCTATTTACATTGGTTCTTTCAGGTTTTACTGGACTACTACGAACTGCTTGGGCATAACTTCTGTACATAACTTGAGCTCTTTTAAAGCTAACTTGATATTTTTCAGCCACATTCAGAATCTCTTTATTTTTCACTCTAATTTGACAGGCTGGTGAAGTTGAAGAATGATTTCCAAGACAATTGGCACATTTATACATGTCTTTGTTGGTAGTGACTTGGTTATTCTTAAGATAACATTCTGCTGATGAATGCTTCCCTGCACATCGCAAGCAGATTGGTTGGTTGGCATGGTAGTCCTTTTGGATATGACCATATTTTTGGCACTTAAAACATTGGATCACTCTTCTGTTATAGGTATGAAGTTCCCTATTTCTTCCACAGAACCATATGCTAGAGGGAAGAAGATTTGATTTAAACGTAACTAAAACTGCAAGGCTGGCCTCTAATTTTTTCAATTCTTTATTAAATCTTTTCTGTCTGATAACTGATAAAACTTCAATGTTTGACATTATACTTGCTAGAATATCCTCATTTGAGAGATGTAGAGGAACACCTTTCACAATGCCTTGAGTCAGGCTTTCCCGTTTATTCACTTTAACTTTAGTTTCTGCTATTTGACTTATTGTACACAGTTTAGCAGCTTTCTCCTCTTTTTTGTATGGATTAAAAGTCTTTCTCTTGTCTTATTAACTTCAAATTCAAACTTTTCCTTTCCAAAAATAGAGCTCAAAAACTTAGCAATTGTGAAATCATCTGGGAACTTTTGGTTATCCTCAGTTACTTGAGCTTCCACAGAAATGGATAAAAGATCACTATATGGCATTTCAACACTTTTCTTGTTCAATATGGTAGGATTCTGATTTATGCTACTTTGTACTTCATTAAGTTTCCGCTTCAAATTTCTGTTTTGAGGTTGATTCAGGTACTCAGACACTGGTGAAACATCTCTTCTTTTCATTCCAGTTTTTGTAGGATTGTCAGTGTTTGCCTCACTGATGACACCTTCAGCTTCTAGTGGGTTCACTGCTCTCATTTCTTCTTCACTATTTTCACTTGATGGTAAAGGAGGAAAGTCCTCATTCCATTCTTGAAGGGATTGAAATCTGTTTGAAGTAGGCACTGAATAGTTTGTCACAATTGGGAAATGGCTGATATTTGTTATTCCTCCTGACACTGGACTAAAATGACCTTGTCCCTGGCAGCTAGAAACACTTGCAGATCCTGAAAAATCACAGGCTGTCCTTGATTGGTAATGGGAGATCTCACAAATATAAGTTGTCCATGTTGTTGATAACCAACCACATTGTGGTGCATGGTCACAGGTACAAAAATCCCTAGATCTGGAGGGAGATTCATCTTCTCTTTACTATTTTCTATGCTTAAAAGTCAAACTTCCACTCTTAAATCACCCTGTTTCTCTATCTTCTGCTGATATTTCAACCACGTTCTATATTTTTAAACTTCGCCAATCTTACCCTGGAAGTTTTTTTTGTCATACATTTTTGGAATTTGAAATCTCTCTGGAAACAGATCTTTCTCCTTATGCTCTGGTCTTCCTAATGCTTTGGATATGGATCGCCACTATCTTTCTTTAGTTTCTTCTGAAAAACCTCAGATAAATGCTGCAATTTCGTAGAATTTTTTCGTGGGGTTTTTGACGTCATAACCCCGCGATAATTACAGATGAAATTCTAGTCTGGACTGAGAATTCTTCGAAGAATTCCAGACGGATGCGAAATTAATTCTGCATACTTGAGATTTCGGACACGCTCATGATATTGATGTTAACATGATGTACAACAAAGCTATTTTCTGTCGTCAGAAGACTGCGAAATTTTGACCGGATGTCAACATTTCGCAAATTGAACTTCCGCCCAAGAGCGTTGTAACACAGCCTAATTCAAACAACAACAAGAAGTGTGCCTTTAAAGGCAACAAATGATGTTGACCTAATCAAACCCCTTGTAGTGCTTCTTTCAGCCAGGTCATTAAGTGTAATCGAGAAGCACGATGAAGATGATTTAAGGAATTCAGTTGTTACATTAAACAGCTTGAGGCAGTCTGGTACAAGTAAAGGAATCGACAAGCAAGATTCTTGTTTAGATGTCATGATTAAGTAAGATGTGATTAAAGTTATTAGAGAGAAAAATTTGCTTGGTATATTTTCTGATTAACCCACTAAGATGAGAGCTAAGAAGACGTACCTTTATAATAAGAATTTCATCCTAAATCCTGAAAAGCCCGTCTGCTGAATAAGAAGAAGATGGAAACGGATCAATTGACCTAGAGCGTGTTCCAGGTGAAGAATCAAGTAACTAGAGAAGTTACTTAGGGTGTATTCCAGCTGATGGTTTTTCAGTAACTGCAGTTACTGCGCGGTAACTGCCCATTTTTAACTGCAGTAGAGCCAGTGGGAACGGCACAGTAAGCTGACTAGCAGTAGCGTCATTTTCAAATTAAATACACGTGTTTAAATTTAAGGGACAGTTTAATGCTGATTAGTATAATTTTCTTTCAATTCCTTCTGTTTCAGAGCATTTAGAGGGGTTCTAAGCCAACCATGGGCATTTGGCTGTCACAATGATTTTGCTCAAATGAGCTGGTGAAAAATAAATAGAACATAAATTTTCTTTTTTTTTTATTATTTCAAGACTAGAATAGGCTATCACAAAGCTAAGCATTCACATGGCTTGATTGTGTCTTAAGTAAATACAATCCCTGATGGAGTTTTGTTGATACCTGTCTCAAATTGATTCGTCTAAATAAAATGGGCCTATAGCATTTACAGGATAGTAGTGGGACAACTATAGCAAGTTTTTTTTTTAATATTCTATTTTTTTTTTCAAATAATTGTTGTTCTCTGGTCAAATTTGTGTTCTTTGCTAAGTGGTAGGCGCTCTGGGTCGGAATGCTTTGTCCAAGGGGTACAGGTTTAATTCCTGGCATTGCCAGTTTATTTGGTTTTGGATAGGGGTTGGTGATATAACTAACCTCAGCTAGAATTGGCCCAACTGTAAATGAGTACAGATAGAAATCTAGGGAGAACAAGGAGGAAGGGCATGCAAGAGCATAGGCTGGCTAGTTCCTAGCTTCCTATTGTACTACCTGGCTAAAGGACCACCAGGTCCTTTACTCCCCTACTGACTTAGCCATATAAATT
Source organism: Artemia franciscana (assembly GCF_032884065.1). Taxonomy (NCBI): domain Eukaryota; kingdom Metazoa; phylum Arthropoda; class Branchiopoda; order Anostraca; family Artemiidae; genus Artemia; species Artemia franciscana. The sequence goes on from NC_088866.1 coordinate 3,307,161, forward strand.
TTCTTTCAAACCCATTAAATATAAGTAGAAATGTAGAATACCAGTATGATGGTCCTTCCCTTTTCCTGAAATGTGGATGTATGGACAAGAGTGTGGGTCATGAGAGATGGCTTGTGAATGTAATGGGGGTGAATGTTCTGAGAGATTAAAAAATTTATGACAGTTGCTCAGGTTGGCAACTGAACACTAGAAGTATAATTTTGTTATTTGTTTTTCTTTGTGACTATTATGCTTATTTAATGTCAAGTATTTTAAAGTTAATCTCCTTGATTTTGTTTTTAATTGCCATGGCCCTAGGGCTTAAATATAATAAAACCTACTTATATCCATTGATTTTCTTTAAATAGATAGGAGTTCTATGTTTCCTAGCTTCAGTAAATTTAAATGCAATTGCAAGACCAGGGATTACAAAGTAGGCGAAAACTTGCAAATGGACCTTGGTATCAATAAATAATTTGTAAGAAATGGATATCAATTTAAAGATAAAAAAAAACTGTTAGAAAGCAAAGAAGACAAATGAATAAACAAAAGTATCCCTTTACAACCATTTAATGAATTGTCACAAATATAGGTCACCCTTAAGATTGAAATGAACAAAGCTTCAATTATGAATCCATTTTCCTTTAAACAGACTGAAGGGGCAAACCCCCAAGCTTTGACAAATTCAATCTACCTTTTGGGCAATCTCACACTTCCTTTTCAAAGGAAACTTTCTTTGGATGTTTCCCATCCAACTAAAAACAACAGGGACAGCATCAGGTACAAGTGACCTTCTACTTAGCCTACATACCAAAGGGAAAAGCATGCATCTCTGTACTATAATTTACTTCCAACCTGCCTAATGTGCAAATATAGAGCCAAAATTATGTAGTTCCAATGTATTCCGTCACCTGTTACCTTTTCCCCCATTCTTGCTTTGTTACAGTTGCTTCAATTAACAGGGAGTTAAAGGTTGAGTGATAGATTGGAAGAATCAATGGGAAACATGTAACTTCAGAAATATATATTTTTGAAGGTCATCAAAGATCAGGGCCCTCTAGAGCAAGAATGAGTAGAGATGTGTACTTTGAAATACCTTCCCAGGACATACTTTAGCCTGTAGACCCATCCCTGAAAGTTTCATTTTCCTAACCTAACCCCTTTCAGTGATAGCAAGAAGTCAATCAACTAGAATTTTACTGGATAAAATTACCATCCTTTGGAATAGACTCTGAATAGCCTACCCTAGCCTACTTCTTTAATAGGATTAAAGACAGTCTCAGAATAATGATTTGGCAGCCCATAAACCCTCAACTTATCTGTAATACTTCACCTAGGCCTGTTTACAGAGCCTAAAAGGAGTTAATGCTTAAAATGCTACCATGAGGCAATTTAATGGAGCCTCAATGTTACCTGGAAGAAGTCAATCCTTAGAATGATTCCAAATGGCAATTTAAGGTAATAATTATGCCTGGATATACCAGAAAACATGGAAATCTTTAAATTAAATAATAAGTTTTTCATTGATTTAACCTACTTGCTAATAGATAGCCTACTACTCAGGGTGTCCTTTCATGTTGATCCCAAAATATGGTGATTTACTAACCTGGCTCAGATCCCTCTTTCTTTTGCAAAATCACTGTCCCACCTTCTTCCAAGCAAATAACTTGATATTCCATTACTTCATTCTTGTCCATATTTATTTTTTGTTGAATGAGATTTTTGTTGAAGAAGGTGAATTATGTACTTACTGCGCTAACCATTCTTTTGAGCACGGTAAGAAAATCACTTACTGCGGTTACTGCCGGCAGTAACTATTCTCGTTCCCAGCAGGTTGGGCAGTAACCATTTTCCCACTAGGAACGGAAATAGTAACCACTCGGTTACTACAGTAAAGGCCTTTTTTCGCGTCAACCAGCTGGTTTAACTAATGACAGCTTTGGTTTAACCAGCTTGTATGTTTAACGCAAAAACGGAAAAAATTACATATGGTTGAGCTCAAACAAAACTGGTTCGCGAAAACACTTTTTACTTGTCGGTTTGGGCAAAAAATTTCAAACATAAAACATCCGTATAGTGTTAAGAGTGTCATTCTATTATAATTAAATGATTTAGCACTGGCTAATTTCCTCCGGATTTGACATATTTCACATTAGTTTGAGGTCAGAGAGAATTGAAAAATGATCTAGCATACTCTCTGGTATATTTGAAGAGATAGGAAGGGTCTGAATTAGTGGAATCTTGGGTTAAATTGTTCAGGTAATATATTGGAAAATGTTGTATTCATACTGTAAAAGCAAAATTATCTATAAAAAAGTCCTAAATGATAAGACTTTAGCTTTGTTGAGCTACCCTAAACAGAGGATAAAATTCTAGTTTGACTTCTTTTTGTTTTGATTTGGAATTCTACTAGCCTACCAGGCTATAGATTAAATTTCCAGTCAAATTCCAGTTTAGCTACTTTTTGCTATCTTTGATTGGGGTTATGTTAGGTGAATGAAACTTTCAGTGATTAATCCATAGCTAAAAACATACTCTGAGAAGCTATTGCTAAGCTTATGTGATAACCCTCTTCTGTTTCTAAATCTTGGAATTTTGCATACTGGACTGGTCTGTAACTATTAAAATTTTGGTAAAACAACATCTTACCTTAATTTTCAGAAAGCAGTTTCTGTTTCTCTGCTTTTAGCTCTGAAAATGCAATTCTTGTTATTTGAGTAGAATTTTAAGCCATATCAGTGTTTCGTATTTAAATATAGGGAAATGTATATCCTGAAAGTTTCCAAATCTTGGAAACTTCATAAATTGAAATTGAGCAAAGTTATGACACTAAAAACGCTTTTTTCTTGTCATTTAAGTAGAAGATTTATTTTGCAAGGGTTTCACTTTTATAACACAAGCATTTTTAAGGGTGTGGACCAAATATTGAGATTTCCAACTGTCATCATCACTAACCAGCAATTCTACAGGATTTAATCCTTATTTCATTAGACAATGTGATTTAAGGTAATTTAATGCAAACGTTTTTAAGAGAGAGAAAGAGTAGAGTTAGATGCTCCAAAATACTTTCCCATGATATAGTTTAGTCTCTAGACCCATCCCTAAAAGTTTCATTCTCCTAACCTAAACCTTTTTCAAGATAATACAAATTTATCTAAAATAGAATTTTACCAAACAGAAGTTTAACCTAATAATTTGTAATAACATATTGTTCAGGCTAGCCTTTGCAATCCCTACAAATTTTGGCTCTTCACAACAAAGCACTATTACAGGATTAGCCTAACAAAAGAAAGTAGCAAACTGCTTAATCTTAATAAAAAAAAATCCAAAGGACTTTATATTTCTTCAATACAAAATATATATTAATTTTTGTTTTCAGTAGAATACTAGTTAAGTATAAACCAGCAAATGTTTAAGAATTTTTTTGGGGGGGACAGCTGCCTAAAATTAACAAAATATTTCTGATAAGCACAAAAATATAACAAATTAAGCTAAACTAGGAAAATAGTTTTTTTCTCACTGAACAGTTACCATAACACATAATGTGTTGTAAGATTTTTGCAGTACTTGTGCATTATAGCCACCACATTCAAGTTCTATTGAGAAGTTTAGTTTGACTAATGTTAATGACATAAAATAAAATATGATGAATATATAAAACTTTATCAACAAAATTATGAAAACTACAACAAAGAATCCTGGAATTTGTAAATCAGCATCATATCTAAATATACTGTATCTTACATTGTGATAGATTGTTTTAACGCCCTACGTACAGGGGTAAATATTTAAATTATGTATCATAGGCAATTATCTGAAGAGTAATCTATTAAAAGTCTCCTGAGCTAACTAGGGAAGTTTTTTCTTTCTTTTTTACTTGCTTTAGCCTGTATCCAGTTCCTGATTGCCATATAAATTCCATATTCATAGTTAAATAACATAAGCCTTTGTATATAGACTATACCTTGTTGCTAATTTTTTGGGGCATAGAATGTTTGATTTGGTAAAGCCCTAGAGAAAGACCTGAAGAGAAAGAAACATAATAAAAAAAAATTCATGCTTCATAATTTTTAGAATAATAGCTGGTAACACATTTTATATTCAACTTTGCTCTACTTTACCCCTCAATCCTCCCAATATAAAAATGTATTGCTGAAATTTCCTATTTTCCATTTGTTTTGTCAATCTGTCTCTCTAACTTCATCCCATGTAGCTGTAAATTAAACAAATGTGACAAACAATAACTAGAAAAACAGGTGACAGGAGGTTTAATGCATTGAAAATATGAAATTTGAGCCATATTTCTGTACATTGGGAGGGGGATTGAGATAAAGCATAGCCTAACTTAATGATTTTCTCTTGCTATTGAGGGTAATTGGAAAGTCACTTGTATATCATGCTGTCCTTTTCAGTTTTAGTTGGATAGAAAAAATCCAAAGAAAGTCCCCTTTGAAAAGATAGTAGCCACAAAGTGAGATTGTATTTGTCAAAGCTTGGAGGTTTGTCCCTTCTGTCTGTTTAAACGAAACAGAATCTTAATTGAAGCTTTGTTCATTTCTATCTTAAGGGTGCACAACAATTATGATATAAGGTACTTTTCTTTATTCAATTGTCTTCTTTGTTGTCTAAAAGACTTTTTTTAAATCTAGATGTTTCATAAATTGCTCATTCTTACCAGAAGTTCATTTGACCTACTTTGAAATCCCTGGTCTTAAAATTACATTTGACTTTGTTAAAGCTAGGAGACATAGACCTTGTGTTTGTTTATAGAAAGTGAATAAACATTAGTAATTTGTATTGCACTAAAGCCCTAGGGCCATCACAATTCCAAACAAAAAAGAAACTTCACTTTAGAATATTCAACATTGTCTAACAGAAACAAAGAAAAAAAATTACCAAATTTTGCTTCTGCACTCTACTGTCAACATGAGAAATTGTCCAAAATTTTAAAATCTTGCAAAACATTCATCCCTCATCACATTCACCAGCCATCTCTCATCAAGCACTCTACACTTCATTTCTCATCTCACTCAATCCTACAAATGCATCAAATAACCCACTTTCTCATTAGTGCTTCCATAGATATGGTCAAAGTAAGAGCCATCTTGCTTACATTTTATTATATCTAGAAGTTTTCTGTAGCTAAGTCAGTACTTAAATATTTCATACACCTTTGTAAACAACCTTAAGATGGTAAAATAGGTTGGATTATCCAAATTTTTAGTTGCCACAATATCTTTCAATCATTATTGTAATATAAAGGGCAGCCAATAGTAAAGGACCTGAATAAATATTTTAAGGTAATTAAAAAGGTTTATTACTCAAAAACTTGATAAAACTAAACGGGACTTCTTAATGATTGATTACTTTAAAATATCTACATTATACACAACAATAAACCTTTGCTATAAAGGGAAAGTCAGTAAGGCCCAAAAACTATTCAATACTAATTGTGGTTTGAGACAGTTTGCTGAATGTCTAAATGATTTTAGATAGTAATGAAGATAAAATGTGGGCAAACTCAACACCAATATGCAAGTAAGTAAGTATGGCAGCACTGACACATCAAGGTCTAAACTGGCAGTGCTAATTTCCACTTTGTGACCCTTTGGCCAAGAATTGCAATTAAGGGCTGGGGGCCAGAAATCTTGTGCTTTTGTACACCCTCCCTGCTTACCTTTTGCATATTTCTCCATTTGCCTATTTAGAGCTGGTTTAGATCTGTCTAACATCACTGACCCCCATTTAAAACAAATAAACAGGCAATACTAGGAATCAAACCTGTACCCCATGGACAAAGGATTTCTTACTAAGAGTGCTTTCCACTTAGCCAAAAACATTATTACAACCAGAGTAGAACAACTATTAAAAAAAAAATATTGAAAAAAAACAAGATGGATTTACAGCCATTTTCACTAATCTTCAATACACATTGTATTTTACTTAGACAAGTTATTGTAAGGCAGGTGTCAACAAAGCTCCAGCAGGGATTGCTTTACTTAAGATGCAAACTAGCATGGTGAATACTTAGCTGGTAAAAACCAAATACACTAGCAATGCCAGGAATTAAACCTGTACCCCTTGGACAAAGGATTCCCAAACCAGAGTGCCAACAACTTAGCAAGGAACACAAATGTGACCAGAGAACTATTATTTGAAAAAAGAAATATTGAAAAAAACTCAATTCATGGTTGTTGCTTTTCTCTACTGTCCCATAAACAATATATTTTATTTAGACAAATTAATTTTAAGACAGGTATCAACAAAACTCCATCAGGGATTGTATTTACTTAAGATACAACAAGCAATGTGATTGCATAGCTTTGTGATATTCTAGTCTTAAATAATGATAAAAAAGCAAATTTACATTTGCTATTTGTTTTCCAAACCATTTTAAGCAAAACCATCTGCAACAGCAATATGTCCATGGTTAGATTAGTGTCTATCCAAAATGCTTTACAACAGAAGGGACACATTTCTTGCAAAGCAAATACTCAGCTTTAATGCTATTCTGTGTCATCTCTAAAAAATTAAACTGTATCAGGTGTATTTTGATATAAGATACTTCTAAGACTTTTAGCAAGGGGGCAGGCATTTCTTCACAATTTATACAATGTGTAAAAGAGCACCAGGGGGTGAGATTGAAAAAAAAACTTTCAGGGATGGGTCTAAAGGCTAAAGTATGTTCTGGGAAGGTCTGCTTACATGGAGTACAAAGAAACTGTTTCACAGCTTTCCTCAATCCACTTTATAAGGTTTTAAAGATATGCAAAGACATTTCCTAAATCTTGAAAAAGAAATATTGATATGGCTTAAAATGCTACTCAAATAAAAGGAATTGCATTTTAAGAGCTAAAGCCAGAGTAAAAGAAACTGATAATTAAAAATTAAAGTAAATCTTGTTTTGTCAAAATTTCAATAGTATAGGTATAGACCTTTTGAGTAAGCAATTATCTAAGACTTAGAAATCAGAAAAGGGTTGACATAGAAGCCTGGCAGTACCTTCCCAGAGTGTTTTTGACCCTGGATTAACTACTGAGTTTCATTCTTGTAACCTATTCCCTTTCCAAGATAATGAAAATTAGCTAAACTAGAATTTTACGTATTTTTTGCTTTGGATTCATTACTGGAAGTTCTATTTTCCTGACTTAACCCATTTCTAAGATAGCAAACAGTAGCCAAACTAGAGTTTGACCTGAAAATTTATCCATGGCCCTATAGGGTAAGGCTGAAATGTAAAGAGTTCTGACAAAGATGCAACACATCTTGAAGCATCTAGTAAGAATAGTAATTGGATTAACAATGCTTTATAACCACTAGGGTCTTGCTTCATCAAGGTTTTATCTCTGAAGCCAAATTACCAAGCTAAGGTCAAGTCTAGGGCATCAAAAGGATGAAACAAAGATTTCCAAGTATCTACATAAGTTTTCAGAAGCATATTCAAACTCTTGACTTCCTGTCTTAAGGCCTATGTGAATCAAATTGCAGGATATAACCCAACATTTATCCAAATATCCCTAATACGAAAAAAAAAACAAAATTAAACCTTACTTTTGCGTGGCTAGAATTCTATTTGTCAGCTTATAATTCTTATTTTATGTAGACTTATTTATAGCCTACGAATTCTTCTTTTCGAAATCTACGCCTGAAAAGGTCAACCAACAATTATGAATAGTAGAACCCTACGGTTAAAAACAAAGACAGTTCTGGTTAAATTAGAGTTCAACCAGTCAATTGTTTCACGCAAAATCACTTTTCATGACAACCTGGTTTGTCACTGTTTCACGCAAAAACAGCGGTTGAGCTCAACCACACCGAGTGGTTGAGCTCAAACAGTCTCTTTGGTTGACGCGAAAAAAGGCCTTAAGTCCCTGGAACACACCCATCATATGCATCTGGATTAGTCGGATAAGTAATCGGACAAGTAAACGAACACGGGGGAGTACAAGAAGAAACAGAACAAAACAAAGTAAAGTTGAAGCTACTCATTTATACTTTCATAAGTGAGTGGTTTAGAGTAGTTTCCAGAATCTTATAGTGTTTCTTCATGGAGAATAGAATATCGAATTGATAACCATCATTTTTTCAAACCTGTTAGCTGTGTAAAATGTGTAAAAAAATTTCACTGTGTAAAATGTAAAGCTGTGTAAAAATAGCTTATAAAATGAAATATTGTTTTCAAAAACGGCTTTAAAATATGGATGAAAATGGAGAAAAAGATGGAACTATGATTAATAGAATTTTGGGTAAAATTCTAGTTAAGTGACTTCTTGCTATATTTGAAAGGGGTTAGGTTTGGAAAATGAAACTTTTGGGGATGGGACTACAGGCTAAAGTATACTTCTGGAAAGTATTTCAAAGCACCCATATCCACTCCTTCTCCCTCTAGAGAGCCCTGAAATTCACAGGTCTATGCCTATTGAAATTGTGATAAAACAACATTTTGTTATTTCCAATTACCTTAATTTTCAATTACCAGTTGCTTTTTCTCTGTCTTTAGTTCTGAAGTTCTTTGGGGGTCTCTCCCCCCAAAAGAGACCAAATCACCCTTAGAGTTCATAGGACTAATTCCAGATTCCTTCCCAAATTTTCAGGTACCAATTCATCAGGTACAAGTGACCTTCTACTTAGCCTACATACCAAAGGGAAAAGCATGCATCTCTACTATAATTTACCTCCAACCTATCTAATGTGCAAATATATAGCCAAAATTATGTAGTTCCAATGTATTCTGTCACCTGTTACCTTTTCCCCCATTCTTGCTTTGTCACAGTTGCTTCAATTAACAGGGAGTTAAAGGTTGAGAGATAGATTGGCAGAATCAATGGGATACATGTAACTTCAGCTATATATTTCTATATTAGAAGAGTTGGGGGTAAAGTGGAGCAGGTCTGCATGTAAAATTGTGTAAGCTATAATTATTGTGCAATTATAAAAAATCGGTTTTTTTAACATATTTTTCTCTAGGCCTACAGGTCCTTCCTTTGGTTTATGCCACATAAACATTGTATTCCCAGAAAAAAATAAGTAGCAACAAGCTATATATATACAAACACATATTATTTATCAATGAGGACTCTAGTGCTTATCTGTGACCCCTTAGTAATATTGACAAGAAATGAGCAACAGACAAAATGAAATTTCGTCTGTTGCTCATTTCCCAGCTAATGTGACTGCTGGTCACATTTTTGTCTGTTGCACATTTCCCAGCTAATGTGACTAATGGTTTTCCAAGCTAATGTGAACAGGACAAAAAAAATGTGCATCTGGCATCAATCTTCTCTTCTCTGCAGCTATGATCTGAAACCATAACTAACTTACCAATATCTTTCCCAGAACAAAACTTCTTTGTGACTTTCTCTTGGGTTGTTTCTTCCATAGTCTGCTGACTCTCAGCAGGTGCAGCCTGCTTGTATGAATCAGAAAATGGTATTCCTCTTATGTGAATTTCCAAATTCATAGCTTGTTCTAATGTCCATCTTTCTAGCCCTCCTGCAATCAATGAAACATTAACAAATTTTAAACTGTAAGTCATGAAAGGAGATTACTGTGAAGCTTGATCATTCTTAAACAACAATAAGCATATAAAGAAGAGAGAATTCCCTAAGGGGTTGTACACACAATCATGCAGCTTGTCATGAAAACTTTAAGCTCCCATTGTAAACAATGCACTCAAAGCAACAAATAGCAGCTACATCAGGCTAAAGGACCAATTATTACAACTTACCTGAAATTTTTTGTGCAAGTCAACATTGGATTTGTGTTTCATTCTGGTGAGAATAGAAAAAACATAAAAGGCCTTTCTGGCTTAAATTCTGTACTTAACTCTTTGTCAGATCATTTGCAACTGTTGAAGAAGCAGTTAAGCATATTTCAAGTTTTTTGGCTCCCTAGGTTTGCTTTACTCAGGCAATTTAGCTGATATTTAATCTCTTGATGGCAATTTAAAAAATTTTTTTTTTTTGCTCCTGTAGAATTAGAGCATATCTAAAATTTGAAGGATGTTTTTTTACCAGACAGATAAAAGGTAAAATTCTAGTTGAGTTACTTCTTGCTATCTCAGAAAGAAGTTAGGTTAGGAAAATGAAACTTTCAGGGATGGGTCTACAGGCTAAAGTATATCCTGGGAAGGTATTTTAAAGTACCCACCTCCACTTCTTCTCCCTCTAGAGAGCCCTGAAATTTGACTCCATGACAGGTACCTATTGAAATTTTGACAAAACAACATGTTACCTTAATTTTCAGGTACCATTTGCTTTTTCTCTGCCTTTAGTTCTGAAAATTCAATTCCTGTTATTTGAGTAGAATTTTGAGCCATACCAACTTTTTTCAAAATTTAGGAAATGTATTTGCATATCTTTAAAACCTTATAAATTGGGATTGAGCAAGGTTGTGAAGCTGAGAACAATTTTGTTGTACTTCATTTCAGCAGAAGATCTATTTTGTAAGGTTTTACTTTTATAACACACATAGCCTTTTTTTGAAGGTCATCGAAGGTCAGGGCCCTCTAGAGCAAGAATGAGCAGAGATATGTACTTTGAAATACCTTCCCAGGACATACTTTAGCCAGTAGACCCATTCCTGAACGTTTCATTTTCCTAACCTAACCCCTTTCAGTGATAGCAAGAAGTCAATCAACTAGAATTTTACTGGATAAAATAACCATCCTTTGGAATAGACTCTGAATAGTCTACCCTAGCCTGTTTCTTCAATAGGATTAAAGACAGTCTCAGAATAATGATTTAGCAGCCCAGAAATCCTCAGCTTATCTGTAATACTTCACCTAGGCCTGTTTACAGAGCCTAAATGGAGTCAATGCTTAGAATGCTACCATGTGGCAATTTAATGGAGCCTCACAATGTTACCTGGAAGAAGTCAATCCTTAGAATGATTCCAAATGGCAATTTAAGGTACCAATTATGCCTGGATATGCCACGAAACATGGAAATCTTTAAATTAAATAATAAGTTTTTCATTGATTTAACCTACTTGCTAATAGATAGCCTACTAGGCCTACTCAGGGTGTCCTTTAATGTTAATCCCAAAATATGGTGATTTACTAACCTGGCTCAGATCTCTCTTTCTTTTGCAAAATCACCGTCCCACCTTCTTCCAAGAAAATAACTTGATATTCCATTACTTCATTCTTGTCCATATTTATTTTTGTTGAAGAAGATGAATTATGTACTTACTGCGCTAACCATTCTTTTGAGCACGGTAAGAAAATCACTTACTGCGGTTACTGCCGGCAGTAACTATTCTCGTTCCCAGCGGGTTGGGCAGTAACCATTTTCCCGCTAGGAACGGAAATAGTAACCATTCGGTTACTTCAGTAAGCCCCTGGAACACATTCACCAGGAACGACTTTTGAGTTTCGTTTGATTCGACTCGTAAAAGTTGACTTTTTTCTCTGCTGCCGTTTCATTTAGTAAAAAGTCGACCTAGCAAGTCAACACAGAATTGCCAATCGAACGCTTCACTGGAAAAAAATTATAGGTATGAAATCGTTTAGTCTAGAGGAAAGACAATGAAAGTGTTAATAGTAGAAATAATCTTAGCTTTTCAGTGACCCTTAAGTAATATTATGCATATTCCTTAGGATTTAAAGTGTTTTTGGTGTTCTAGGCCAACCTTGCATAGGCTAAGCTTAATAAGGAATCAGAAGAACATTTTTATGTTTTTAAAACGTTGGTTCTTAGGAAGGCAGCTAACACATTGGTGAGTTATTCAAATATTACCAAATGAAACAGGCCTAGTTTCTAAGCCAACCTATAATTTTTAGTCAAAAAAAATTAGAATGGTTAGGTCAATGCCTATATTATATAGTCTATATTCACTGAGATTGCTGTTTAATCTGGATTTTTAACATAAAGTAAGGGTAAAATTTTATTATAGCTACTTTTAGCTATCTTTGAAAGAAGTCAGGTCAGGAAAATGAAACTTTCAGGTATGTGTCTAGAGGCTAAAGTATGTCCTAGGAAAGTATTTAAAGTACCTACCTCCACTTCTTTTCCCTCTAGAGGGTCCAACAATGATTTTGTTGGACACAAATGATTTTGCTCTAGTGAGCTAGTGGAAAACAAATAGAACATATAATGTTTTTTTTTTATTTCAAGACTAGAATATTACAAAGTTGAGCATTCATATTGCTAATTGTATCTTAAGTAAATACAATCCCTGAATCCCTGATATTGTTTATGGGATAGCAGTGAAAAATGGTAGGAACTATGACTGAGTTGTTTTTTTTTTCCAATATTTTCTTTTTTCAAATATTTTTTTTCTGGTCACATTTTTGTTCCTTCTTAGGTAGCTGGCACTCTAGGTTGAGAATACTTTGTCCAAAGGGCACATGTTTAATTCTTGGCATTACCAGTTTATTTGGTTTGGGGAAAAGGTCAGTGATGTAACTATGTAGGTTCATCCAAAACTGGCCCAATTTTGAAAGGTTACCTAGAGAAATCTAGGGTCAGTTAGCAGGAAGGGCTTGCAAAAGCATAGGATGACTGGTCCCCTGCTTTCTTTTGCACTTCCTGGCTAAAGGACCACCTGGTTTTTTACCGTGCTTGTGACTTAGCCATAGAAGTTTTCTTTTAAACCCATTAAATAAGAATATAAAGGAAAAAATGCCAGTAAGGTGGGCCTTCCTTTTCAATGAATTGTTGATGTATAGACAAGAGTGTAGGTCATAAGAAATGGCTTGTGAATGTTTTGCAAGGTTTGAAAATCTAGGACAATTCCTCAGGTTGGCAATTGAGCACAAAAGTAAAATTTTGTGAATGATCTTTCTTTGTGACTGTTATATTTATTTATTGTCGAGTATTTTAAAGTTAATCTTTATTGTTTTGTTTTAATTTTCATGGCCTTTGAAATTTAGTGTATTAAAACCTACTTATGTCTATTCATCTGCTTTTAAACAGACAGGATTTCTATGTTTCTTAGCTTCAATAAATTTATATGCAATTTTGAGACCAGGGGTTACAAAGTAGGTCAAAACTTGCAAATGGAACCATGGTGTTAATAATAATTTGTAAGAAATGTATATCAATTTAAAGATTCAAAAAAAACAATCATATAGAAAACAAACAAGACAAATAAATAAAAGTATCCCTTTACAACCATTTAATGAAGTGTCACAAATGTAGGTCACCCTTAAGATTGAAATTAACAAGGCTTGTTAATTTTTTAATTAACATTGTATTTTTGTATTATTGTGTATTTAATTATTATGTATGTATTATTAATTATGTATTTTTGGTCATTTTTGACAAAATAACGTAGGTTTTTCACTGTCAAAATTTGTTAATTTAGGCCAAAAAGTGCTTAAATTGGAATTAGCAATATAAGCAATTATTATATTTGTAAAGAACGTACAAAAAGGCATCAAAAGGTATATTCACTTTATTTTTAAGTCAAAATATGAACAAAAAAAATTTACTCCCAACCTGCCTAATTTGCAAATATATAGCCCAAATTATATATTTTCAATGTATTCTGCCACCTTTTAGCCTACTAGTTTTTCCAGTTCTCGTTTTGCCACAGTTGCTTCAATTATCAAGTATTAGGGTTGAGGAATAGATTAGCAGAATCAATAGAAAATATGTAATTTCAGCTTTAGATTTCCATATTAGGAGGGTTGTGGCTAAAGTAAAGCAGGGCTGCATGTAGAACATGTTACCTATAATTTTTATGTAAATTATAAAGAGTCACCTTTTTTTGACAGGTTTTCTTCTATAGGCCTGCAGGTCCTTCTCTTGGGTTTTACCACATCAAGGATTGTATACCCAGAGAAGAATAAGTAGCAACAAGCTATATATAGGCTACATAAGCACATGTTATTTAACAATGACTTCTCTAGAGCTTAACTATGAACCCTTAGTAACATTGACAAGAAATGAGTAACAAAAAAAAAATGAAATTTAGGCTAAATGGCAATCAGGAACTGCTTGGGAAAATTGCCATTGGGCGTTTTAAAAAGTTTTATTTAGCTGTCAATTTTCTATCTTTTTAAATAACAATTAAAAGGAAAAAAAGTATCCTTTTAAAACAAAACTAGGTTTTTATTGTCGTGAAGGTGTAAGGCTTTTGTTAATCAAACAGCAATGTCAAGTAAATAAAAATACTTGCCTGATAGCAAGGAATCTCAACTGAGGATAAGGCATAATAAATACACAAACAAAAAACAAAAAAAAATGATCAAAGAAAGAAGACCTAATGCAACTTACTGTGTTGGATCAAAGGCTCAAATTCTCACAACAAAACATCATTGACAAAAAACAGCAGCCAGTCCACTGTCAATTCAGGGAAAAAGCTACACATATTATCAAAGATCAGTTTGAATCTACTTTTAATACAACTTAATATAAGGTAATTAATCTTGATTTTTTTTTTTTTTTTACCACGGAAGGGAAAGACAAACAATTTCTTCATCATTTAAAAAATTTAAAATTTTAAAAAGACAATTATTTAAAGTAGACCTGGGTTTCTTACATCTTATCTTAGGCTGTTGACACTTTTGCCTTTAGAGGGTTTTGGTGGGTGATAGGTATTCTTTTATTTGTGGTAATTTCTGTACGTTTTAAATTTAATTTGAGCATTCATTTTAATTTCTCTTCCTTTGAGGTTTATCTGATCATCCATAACAGTGACTGTCATTTTTCGATAGTATGCACTGGAAGGCAGTTCGGACGAATTAGAACCCATTGATTATCCGTTTTAATTTTTTTTTTTTTTAGAATTCCTCATTAGTAGTTTCTGTTTTCTTTACATTTGATGGGGTTATTCATTTTAACTACCGGTTGTTTTGGGTTTCATGTATTCATTCACAATAATTTTTGTTCGTTTTAAGTTTTTTAATTTTTATTTGAATGTATTTCTCGGCATTTTGGTTTTAATAAATCTTTTCACTTTTCTTTGATTTTTTATGGCACTTGGTATTAACCAAGTGACATATAGCAATCGACAATTCTGTCGGCCTGTCTGTCTGTCGGTCTGTCTGTCGGTCCCGGTTTTGCTACTTTAGGCACTTCCAGGTAAGCTAGGACGATGAAATTTGGCAAGCGTATCAGGGACCGGACCAGATTAAATTAGAAATAGTTGTTTTCCCGATTTGACTTTCCTGGGGGGGTGGGGGTGGGGGGCTGGTTAATTCGGAAAAAATAGGAAAAATGAAGTATTTTTAACTTATGAGCGGGTGATTGGATCTTAATGAAATTTGATGTATGGAATGATATTGTGTCTCAGAGCTCTTATTTTAAATCCCGACCGGATCTGATGACATTGGGAGGAGTTGGAGGGGGGGAACCTAAAATCTTCATTAAGTTTCCGCTTCAAATTTCTGTTTTGAGGTTGATTCAGGTACTCAGACACTGGTGAAACATCTCTTCTTTTCATTCCAGTTTTTGTAGGATTGTCAGTGTTTGCCTCACTGATGACACCTTCAGCTTCTAGTGGGTTCACTGCTCTCATTTCTTCTTCACTATTTTCACTTGATGGTAAAGGAGGAAAGTCCTCATTCCATTCTTGAAGGGATTGAAATCTGTTTGAAGTAGGCACTGAATAGTTTGTCACAATTGGGAAATGGCTGATATTTGTTATTCCTCCTGACACTGGACTAAAATGACCTTGTCCCTGGCAGCTAGAAACACTTGCAGGTGGGTTCACTTGCATATCCTGGAAAATCACAGGCTGTCCTTGATTGGTAATGGGAGATCTCACAAATATAAGTTGTCCATGTTGTTGATAACCAACCACATTGTGGTGCATGGTCACAGGTACAAAAATCCCTAGATCTGGAGGGAGATTTATCTTCTCTTTACTATTTTCTATGCTTAAAAGTCAAACTTCCACTCTTAAATCACCCTGTTTCTCTATCTTCTGCTGATATTTCAACCACGTTCTATATTTTTAAACTTCGCCAATCTTACCCTGGAAGTTTTTTTTTTTTGTCATACATTTTTGGAATTTGAAATCTCTCTGGAAACAGATCTTTCTCCTTATGCTCTGGTCTTCCTAATGCTTTGGATATGGATCGCCACTATCTTTCTTTAGTTTCTTCTGAAAAACCTCAGATAAATGCTGCAATTTCGTAGAATTTTTTCGTGGGGTTTTTGACGTCATAACCCCGCGATAATTACAGATGAAATTCTAGTCCGGACTGAGAATTCTTCGAAGAATTCCAGACGGATGCGAAATTAATTCTGCATACTTGAGATTTCGGACACGCTCATGATATTGATGTTAACATGATGTACAACAAAGCTATTTTCTGTCGTCAGAAGACTGCGAAATTTTGACCGGATGTCAACATTTCGCAAATTGAACTTCCGCCCAAGAGCGGTGCAACACAGCCTAATTCAAACAACAACATGAAGTGTGCCTTTAAAGGCAACAAATGATGTTGACCTAATCAAACCCCTTCTAGTGCTTCTTTCAGCCAGGTCATTTAGTGTAATCGAGAAGCACGATGAAGATGATTTAAGGAATTCAGTTGTTACATTAAACAGCTTGAGGCAGTCTGGTACAAGTAAAGGAATCGACAAGCAAGATTCTTGTTTAGAAGTCATGATTAAGTAAGATGTGATTAAAGTTATTAGAGAGAAAAATTCGCTTGGTATATTTTCTCATTAACCCACTAAGATGAGAGCTAAGAAGACGTACCTTTATAATAAGAATTTCATCCTAAATCCTGAAAAGCCCGTCTGCTGAATAAGAAGAAGAAGATGGAAACGGATCAATTGACCTAGAGCGTGTTCCAGGTGAAGAATCAAGTAACTTTAAAGTAACTAGAGAAGTTACTTAGGGTGTATTCCAGCTGATGGTTTTTCAGTAACTGCAGTTACTGCGCGGTAACTGCCCATTTTTAACTGCAGTAGAGCCAGTGGGAACGGCACAGTAAGCTGACTAGCAGTAGCGTCATTTTCAAATTAAATACACGTGTTTAAATTTAAGGGACAGTTTAATGCTGATTAGTATAATTTTCTTTCAATTCCTTCTGTTTCAGAGCATTTAGAGGGGTTCTAAGCCAACCATGGGCATTTGGCTGTCACAACTATTTTTCAAATAGTCACTCTTTTATTTTTGGTGATCTGTTCAGAGGGGATTACATAGAAACATTGGTTATATCAAGTGCAACAATGGTTATCCCAATTTTGTTTTTCTCAATTTGACATTTGTAGTAGAATTAAC
This sequence comes from Artemia franciscana, assembly GCF_032884065.1. Classification (NCBI taxonomy): domain Eukaryota; kingdom Metazoa; phylum Arthropoda; class Branchiopoda; order Anostraca; family Artemiidae; genus Artemia; species Artemia franciscana. The sequence continues at coordinate 3,324,324 of NC_088866.1, forward strand.
TGCAATAGTCAGAACTATATTAACTATCTAAAATATAAAAGTATTAACTCGAAGCCTGTTATGAAAAGGAAGAAGGGAAGTCAGTAAATTCGCAATTTTGTTGCTCTTTAATGTTTGATACAAAAATTTTGTAGTCTTTGACTAATACAGGAAAACTCTCTATTGTGTATTTAAATCTTTTTCTGGTTTTCACTTCTTTTCTGCTGCATATACATCTTTTTTTTCTGCTGATAATAAGTTTGCATGGTTAATGATGGTATTGTTTGTGTGGGGTCTCATGTACCAGATATTTACCTTATGAATACACACTTTACAATATTAGCACTTTGGCAATTGCCTGAATCAGCCTACATATTATGTAAATAAATTAAAAAAAATTCTAGAATGAAAAAAAAAAACAAAAAAAAAACAATGTAGCATCTGATACTGATTTATACACTGACCAAGAGTCTTCCTCTAACACTTCTGGTTATGGATCCAATAGTGGAACACCTACATTGCTAACTAAGGACAGTACTTTGAAGGAGCTGGATATCCACCTTACAGCAAATACCATATAGGTTAAATTACATATGGAGAAACAATCCATATGCATTTCCCTAGTCAAGTTGCTGGCTAACATAATGGACCTAGTATAAATCAGACGATTGGATTAGCCAACCAGATGGCTTGTCCAAACCAAAGTATATACAGGAACTTAAATTGGTCAAATAGTGGGCAAAATCAGGGCACTATATTTAGACATGATTAAATTGTTTAATTAGTTGACTATTAAAATATCAGCTATACAGACAAAAAAAAATCCATAAACATATTGGCTAACATCAAGACATTTCCAAATCAGGTAACTAATAGGTTATCAAAAGCTCTTTTATGTATCCTACTACTACTACTACAAACAACTTACAGCCGTATCAAACCGCCTGAGGCCAGCACAACTACACACGCTTCTCCTCCATCCCAATCTTTTCAAAGTCTCCCCTTTTACAACCTCCCAGGAAGCTCCCATTTCCTTTAAATCTTTCTTTATGACATCCTCCTACCCTAGACCAGGACCACCTGCTTTCTATTTATCCCTAGACGTTTGGCCGAAAAGGAAAATCTTTGGCAATCTGTCATCCCATCTGCACAACCTGCCCTAGCCATCTCAACATCCTTCATTATTGCCCTAGAAAGTGGATTGAACCACACTTTTCGTACAGCCTACTGTTTGAAATACAGTCAATCAGCCTGGCACCTACAGCTATCCATTGGCAATTTCTCTGGAAAACAGCTTGCAAATCTTCATCCACTTTTCAGAGCGCCCATGCTTCAGACCCATATTCCACCACTGTAATCACTGTAGGTTCTAATATTCTAATCTTGGTTTGCAGACTTATCTTCCTATTCTTCTAAACTAAACTGTGAAAAAACACTCTGAGTCTTGGCTACTCTACTTAACAAGAGCTAAGAGCTCGTATGGCACTTGTGACGAGGCATGAAGAGCTAAGAGCAAAGAGATCATATGGTATGAGCTCTAACGCAATTCTATGAATCAATAGATTGATTTAAAAGGAAAATAAGAGGCTTAATGCCGGTCAGGATTTAAAATAAGAGCTCTGAGTCACGATGTCCTTCTAAATATCAAAATTCATTAAGATCCGATCACCCACTCGTATGTTAAAAATACCTAATTTTTCCTATCACTTTAGCCCCCCAGATGGTCGAATCTGGGAAAACGACTTTATCAAGTCAATTTGTACAGCTCCCTGACAAGCCTACAAATTTTCATCGTCCTAGCACATCCAGAAGCACCAAACTTGCCAAATCACTGAACCCCTCCCCCCCAACTCTCCCAAAGAGAGCGAATCAAGTACGGTTCCGTCAATCACGTATCAAGGACTTATTCTATCCACCAAGCTTCATCCCGATTCCTCCACTCAAAGTGTTTTCCAAGATTTCCCCCTCCAACTCCCCCCAATGTCAAAAGATCTGGTCGGGATTTGAAATAAGAGCTCTGAGACTTGAATTCCTTCTAAATATCAAATTTCATTAAGATCCGATCACCTATTCGTAAGATAAAAATACCCCAATTTTCACGTTTTCCAAGAATTCCGGTTTCCCCCTCCAGTGTCACAGGATCTGGTAGGAATTTTAAATTAAAGCTTTAAAGCAGAAGATCCTTCTAAATATCAAATTTCATTAAGATCTGGTCACGCTTTCGTAAGTTACAAATACCTCAATTTTCAAAATGACCCCCCCCCCCCAACTCCACTAAAGAGAGCAGATCCGGTCCGGTTATGTTAGTCACGTATCTTAGACAGATTTTTGTTCTTCCCATCCAGTTTCATCCTGATCTCACCGCTATAAGTATTTTCAAAGATTTTCGGTACCCCCAACTGCCCCCCCCCAATTACGCTGGATCCGGTTGAGATTTAAAATAAGAGATCTGAGTTACGAGGTCCTTCTAAATATGAAATTTCATTAAGATCCGATCACTCCTTCGTAAGTTGAAAATACGTCATTTTTTCTAATTTTTCAGAATCCGTTCCAATTATGTAAATCAGGTATCTAAGACTTCTGCTTATTTTTCCCACCATGTTTTTATCCCTATCCCTCCAATCTAAGCGTTTTCCATCATTTTAGGTTCCCCCACCCCAAACTCCCAACAATGTCACCAGATCCGGACGCGACTTAAAATAAGAGCTCTGAGACAGGATATCCTTCTAAATATCAAATTCTATTGAGATCCGATCACCCGTTCGTAAGTTAAAAATACCTCATTTTTTCTAATTTTGCAGAATTAACCCCCTCCCCCAACTACCCCAGAGAGCGGATCCGTTCCGGTTATGTCAATCATGTATCTAGGACTTGTGCTTATTTTTCCCACCAACTTTCATCCCGATCCCTCCACTCAAAGTGTTTTCCAAGTTTTAGGTTTCCCCATCCCAAATCCCCCCCCCAATGTCACCAGATCTGGTCGGGATTTAAAATAAGAGCTCTGAGACACGATATCCTTCTAAACATCAAATTTAATTGAGATCCGATCACCCGTTCGTAAGTTAAAAATACCTCATTTTTTTAGTTTTTCAGAATTAACCCCCCCCCCCAACAACCCAGAAGTGAGCAGAGCCGGTCCGGTTATGTCAGTAACGTATCTTAGACAGGTTTTTATTCTTCAAATCCAGTTTCATCCGGATCTCACCGCTTTAAGTATTTTCTAAGATTTCCGGTTCCCCCCAACTGACCCCCCCAATCCCCCAATTACGCTGGATCCCGTTGAGATTTAAAATAAGAGATCTGAGTTACGAGGTCCTTCTAAATATGAAGTTTCATGAAGATCCGATCACTCCTTTGTAAGTCAAAAATACGTCACTTTCTAATTTTTCAGAATTAACCCCCCCCCCCCCAATAGAGCAGATCCGTTCCAATTATGTAAATCACGTACCTAAGACTTCTGCTTATTTTTCCCACCAAGTTTCATCCCGATTCCTCCAATCTAAGCGTTTTCCATTATTTTAGGTTCCCCCACCCCAAACTTCCCATAATGTCACCGGTCGGGACTTAAAATAAGAGCTTTGAGACACGATATCCTTCTAAATATCAAATTTCATTGAGATCCGATAGCCCGTTCGTAAGTTAAAAATACCTGATTTTTTTAGTTTTTCACAATTACCCCCCCCCCCCCCCAACTATGCCAAAGAGAGCAGATCCGGTCCGGTTATGTCAGTCACGTATCTTAGACAGGTTTTTATTCTTCCCATCCAGTTTCATCCTGATCTCACCGCTTTAAGTATTTTCTAAAATTTCTGGTTCCCCCCAACTGCCCCCCCCCCCAATTACGCTGGATCCTGTTGAGATTTAAAATAAGAGATCTGAGTTACGAGGTCCTTCTAAATATGAAGTTTCATGAAGATCCGATCACTCCTACGTCAGTTAAAAACACGTCATTTTTTCTAATTTTTCAGAATTACCCCCCCCCCCCTCCCCAATATATTGGATCCGTTCCAATTATGTAAATCACGTATCTAAGACTTCTGATTATTTTTCCCACCAAGTTTCATCCCGATCTCTCCACTCTAAGTGTTTTCAAAGTTTTAGGTTTCCCCCTCCCAATTCCCCCCCCCCAATGTTACCAGATATGGTCAGGATTTAAAATAAGAGCTATGAGATACGATATCTTTCTAAATATCAAATTTCATTGAGATCCGATCACCCGTTCCTAAGCTAAAAATACCTCATTTTTTTAATTTTTCAGAATTACCCCTCCCCCCCACCAACTACCCCAAAGAGAGCAGATCCGTTCCGGTTATGTCAATCATGTATCTAGGACTTGTGCTTATTTTTCCCACCAAGTTTCATTCTGATCCCTCCACTCTAAGTGTTTTCCAAGATTTTAGATTTCCCCCTCCGATCCGGTCGGGATTTGAATTAACAGCTCTGAGACAGGATATCCTTCCAAATATCAAATTTCATTAAGATCTGATCAACCGTTCCTAAGTTAAAAATACTTCAATTTTTCTATTTTTTCCGGATTAACGGGCCCCCACTCCCCCCAGATGGTCAAATCGGGAAAACGACTATTTCTAATTTAATCTGGTCCGGTCCCTGATACGCCTGCCAAATTTCATCGACCTAGCTTACCTGGAAGGGCCTAAAGTAGCAAAACCAGGACCAACAGACCGACAGAATTTGCGATTGCTATATGTCACATGGTTACTACCAAGTGCCATAAAAATTCGTCACTGCTCCCACCATCTTTACTAATAATTAAAAAACTAATTTTTTAGCTGAAAGTAAGGAGCGACATTAAAACTTAAAACGAACAGAAATTACTCCGTATATAAAATGGGTTGTCCCCTCTGCAATCCCTCGCTCTTTACGCTAAAGCTTTTAATTGTTTTAAAAAGTAGAATTGTGGCAAAGAGTCAAACTTTAGCGTAAAGAGCGAGGGATTGCGGAGGGGACAACCCATTTTATATACGGAGTAATTTCTGTTCGTTTTAAGTTTTAATGTCGCTCCTTATTTTCAGCTAATTTAATTTCTGAACGTTTTTGAATTAATGCATGTTTGGTTTTGGCTCTCCGCACAAAAATTATTAAAATGAAATTTGTTTATTAATTCTATTTTTGGCTAAATGGCTTTCTCTTAGTTTTGATCAGACGATTTTGAGAAATAAGGGCTGGAGAAGGAGGCCTAGTTCCCCTCCAATTTTTCGGTTGCTTAAAAAGGCAACTAGAACTTTTAATTTTTAACGAACGTTTTTATTAGTAAAAAATATACGTAACTTATAAATTAGCAACTTACGTAACAAACTTTCATAATCTTATATTTTTATTATGTGTACGAGGGGGTGTGTATCCTCTTTAATACCTCGCTCTTTACACTAAATCTTAAGTTTTGTCCCAATTCTTTAAGAATGACCCCTGAATCAGGAAGGGCGTAGAATAAATAGTTGAAATTACTAAAAATACTTTAGCATAAAGAGCGAGGTATTTATCTCCTCCTAAATACCTCGCTCTTTATGCTAAAGTATTTTTAGAACCCCTCATATGCGTAATAATCTCTGTTCGTTTTAAGTTTCAATGCTACTCCTTCCTTTCATTTGAAAAAACGTTTTCATGTTTATTTTTCATTGTTTTCTTATAGTAATGCTAGAAAATCATGCGCCCTTTTCCTTGAATTTTTCTTCCCCCATGACAGATTCCTCCAAGGAAAGATCCTCCAACATAGCCCCCTACCATCAGCCCCCCCCCCCCAAACAAAATAAAATCCCCCTGAAAACGTCTGTACACTTCCCAATAACCATTACTATATGTAAACACTGGTCAAAGTTTGTAACTTGCAGCCCCTCCCCCAGGGATTGTAGGGGAGTAAATCATCCCCAAATACATAGTTATTATGGTTTTCGACTATGTTGAACAAAACGGCTATCTCAAAATTTTGATCCGTTGACTTTGGGAAAAAAATGAGCGTGGGAGGGGGCCTAGATACCCTCCAATTTTTTTGGTCACTTAAAAAGGGCAGTAGAACTTTTCATTTCCGTTAGAATGAGCCCTCTTGCGGCATTCTAGGACCACTTGGTCGATACGATGACCCCTGGGAAAAAAAAAAACAAAAAAAAAACAACAAACAAACAAATAAACACGCACCCGTGATTTGTCTTCTGGCAAAAAATACAAAACTCCACATTTTTGTAGATAGGAGCTTGAAACTTCTACAGTATGGTTCTCTGATACGCTGAATCTGATGGTGTCATTTTCGTTAAGATTCTACGACTTTTAGGGGGTGTTTTCCCCTATTTTCTTAATTAAGGCAAATTTTCTCAGGTTCCTAACTTTTGATGGGTAAGACTAAACTTGATGAAACTTATATATTTAAAATCAGCATTAAAAAGCGATTCTTTCGATGTAGTTATTGATATCAAAATTCAATTTTTTAGAGTTTTGTTTACTATTGAGCCGGATCGCTCCTTACTACAGTTGTAAGTGAACTACAAGGTAAATGAAGCTTCCCACCTGATCAATCTTTTCATTACCCCGTGTCACCTTTCCATCTTCACTTAGTCCTATCCTTAGTGACTTAGTCTTCTTAACATTAATTTTCAAACCTATTCTACCACCCTAAACTCTCAAAACCTCTAATTCCAGGATTTAATCTAAATCCAGGAGAATTTTTCCTCCCCATTTGATTCCGTGGTCTCGCATTCCCTTTTCTGTGCTCCTAAAGATGAAGTCCATAAAAAAAAATCCTAGTGCACAGCAAACCAAAGCCCATAGTAATAAATGAGTTTTTTTTTATGTCTAACGAGAAAAAAATACCATTTGTAACTGATTCATGAATGATAACTATTATCTTGATTAATCTTGTTAGTAAAATGTTATTGTGAAAATAAATCTATAGGAGTGTCAAAAAAGAGCCAGGAACCTCCCAGAAATGAAATGAAATGAAAAGTTGGTTAAAATAACAAGTGCATGGTTGGAATTGCCATGGTCAAAAGCCCATTACAAGAGAATTACAGTCCCCCACCTTGAACAACAAGGACAATCCCTTGTTACATTGGAAGAATTTTTGTGTCCTTTTTTCTTCTTCTTCTTTTATTTCTTTGCTGCCTTATTTCTTATGACACTTTTAGTGCCATTTCAGGAGTGGAAAGGCTGGAAAGC
>NC_088866.1:3650114-3791974 GCF_032884065.1 Artemia franciscana
ACTATAATCTTGTCGCCCGGAACTGCGAACATTTCGTCAAATGGATTATGTTTGGGACGAAAAATTCGGATCAGGTGAAGCTTTTGAACATTCTTCGTTCGTTTGGCAAGGGGACACCTTTCAGGATGGATTTCTGACAAAGTTAAAACGGAAATCTTGTCCATCAAGTTCAAGTCCACTTTATACATTTTTTCTTATTCTTGTTAATGAAAAGAAAAATTGAAGATAATACATATTCATGGATATGTGAAAAAAAAAGTTTTACTGCTGATGATGAACACTGTAAATGTGTTCGAAATATCCAGTTAAATAATTTTATATATATTCACTGTCAATAAAAGGTAACTTCCCTATTTTGAACTGTTTTACTCTCGCATTTCTTAAGCGGAGTCCAGACATTTCAGTCAGGAAGCCGGAACCCACAAGTCAGGTGAGAGCCTCTGGCTTCAACAAACCTGTAGTTCCGACGTTTTTGATAAGCTGCTTGATGTCTACGGGAGATTTGAAGCCAAGCTGACACCCGATCGCATCTGGAATGTGGATGAAACTGGCATACCCATGGTGCTTCCACCGCCTAAAGTCCTAGCGCCGACTGGACAATAACAAGCTGATCAGACAGTGTCTGCGGAAAGAGGTCAATATGTAACTACTGTCTCATTCGCAAGTGCGGCTGGAGCAACTATCCCTCAAGTTTTCATTTTTCCATGACTAAATTTTGTACCTAGAATGATTAACGATGGCCCCCCTGGTTGCCTGGGACTTGCTCACCCCAGTGGATGGGTCAATGGCAACTTATTCTTGGAAGCTGTGACACTTTACAAAAATCACCGAGCCAGATGCAGAGACTCCAATCCTCCTGCTAATGGACAATCATGACAGAAATCTCGATGTAAGGATGATCGAACACAGCCAGAAATTTTTTTTGACACTTTTGACATTTTCGCCTCATTGTTCGCATAAAAGATGTTCTTTCTCCTTTCAAGAACGCACTAAAAGGGCGCTTCAATGAATGGCTATAGTTACATTGCGGCCAGCGTATTTCGATTTACGAAGTAGCTCCGCTCAGAAGGGCTCCCTTCCTAGAGACATTTAGTGCGTCGAACATTGTATCTGTGTTCTGAGCCACTGGAATTTTCCCTTTCGATCGTGTCATATTTCCGGAAGGAGCATTTGCACCATCACTAGTGACAAACAGGCTCCTAGATACAACAACTGTTTCGCCAAGTCCTCTGTCGAAGGCTGACTCTGAGTCCTTCCCCTCACCGGCTTCTTCCATGATTAGGTATCTAGAAGAAGCTGGACCCTTTTTCCGAGTTTAAGCTAGCTCCGTTTCGGGTCGTGGGAATCGGAATCAAGGCAAGACTCGCATTTTAACAGACACACCTGAAAAGGAAGAGATTAAAGCTAAAGAAGAAAAGATCAAACGACCGAAGAAATTTGCCAAGAGGCGTCAAAACAGTGCGGCCCGTAGTGACGACAACAAAAACGACGGAGCAGAGCTTTTTTCCGGCTTGACTGCCTTGAATAATTCATCAAGCGACGAATCTCTTCACTCTGGAGAGCTTGGAGAGGAATTTTAGCCTTTTAACATAGATCAAAATGCTCCAGTTGAAAGCTTTTTTCTTGTTAAATTCGTTATATTTGATTTTTTTAATTTAATTTTGGCTACTTAGGATGAAAAATTTTCTATCAACAATTTAATTCTGCATTTAATGTTCTTTTACATAAATTAATTTTACGTAAAAATGTTGTACTTTTTAGTGCATACATGGATTAACGGTACGAACTAATCAGAAGTAAATAAAGCAATGTATTTCTTCACTGAAATAGGAACTTCATTGGTGCAAGCCTTGTTTCAGAAATGATACTCCTTAGAAATGTTGTTTTTTCGTTTTTATTTTTTTTTTTATTTTATGCTGTTAGTTTTTTTATTTATAAATGTTGCATCTTAAGTAGCTGTGACATATGGTTACTACCCAACAAAAATCTAAACACTTCCCTCACCAAATGTTAATGTAGGGCCTTCATTACCATCTCATCCTCGCTTTACCCATTTTCGTTCATTTGTGTGTGTGTTGTTTTAAGTTTTATATACATGTGTTATTGCTTCTTGAACCTCCATATATTTACAGAATATACTGATAATGATAGACTTGTTGATCTTGACCTGAAAAAATGACTTTCGAGTTTCAGACCCCATATTGCATACCTCTTGACCAGTATTGGCACCAAGTCCAGAAGAGAAAGCGAATTGAGAAACAGCTCGATGAGCTGAAGATCGGTCAGTTTCAATTTCAGTTTAAGAAAAATTAATTTTTTTTGTCCTTGCCTTGTCTTGTCTGTAAGTAACAAAATATTGATGAAACTAGATCATATGCCGTTCGAAACATTATTCCAACAAGTAATGAGACTGAAGAAAAATACTAACGAATTAAAGGAATCCTTTTTTCAAATCCTAAAATCAAACCAAGGATTACAACCAAGTGAGAATGCGCAAAAGGAAAGAAAGGGTTTCCTGTTCCCTAACATTCCCCAACTCAGATCAAAAAAATAAAGAAGACGTTGATATAAGAATGGCTGAAATTGACTCTCTCTATTCTTTTTTTTTGTTCTGTATAACGCCATGCTCTTTTCGACATTTTGTCAATTATGGAGCGTATGTGTGTAATGATTACACCAATTTTGTCTTTTCGAAATTATAATGCTTCAAGTTATATTAGCAATTGTTATATTAGTAATTAAATGTAAATATGATTATAATGTTTTCCCTGGATCATAAGCAATTAGACCGGATCATTAGCAATTAGACCGAAATTTAGATTATATTTATGGCGTATTCTGCCATTCGATTTTCAAAAAACATTTATTGTTTAGATTTCAGAAAGCTGAAATACCGAATCTTTGAAAATACTAAGTCTACGAAAGCAAGATTTAATATAAATTTTTTTAATATCAAAAGACGATTTAAGTGTTGAATATTCAAACCAATATCAGACAAAAATTAGTACTCCAGAGCACTAAATCAGTCTGCAGTTTTTTTCTTAGATAACTAGAGAAAATTTATATTTTCAAATTTTTTGCTTTTTTATTGAAATTTATCGTTCATAATAAACAATGTTATGCTGAATTTAGGTTTTACAGAATCTGCAATTTATCCTTTTAATCCTTAAAAATTTAATTTAATCCTTAAAAACTGGCTAAAATTCAAGTTAGAATAGTAGATACACATGGACAGGGCTTGATTCCTGTCATTTTTATTATTTGTCATTCTCTTTCTTCTGTCTTATTTTGTTTATGTTCAGTTTTTTCTTGGGTTTTAATTGAATTTAAACTTATTGATATTTTTGTAGGAATCGACAAAAGCATTACATTCAGAAAAAGAAGGAAAAAAAATATAAAAATAAATGAAGATAAGAAAAATCAACAAAAATATGTATCTTAAGTGGCAGTTGTAATATAAGGTTTTAATATTGTATATTTAATTTTGGGGTATTGTTTTTGGTTTTGGATGTGTGTTCTTACGAGTGTAGTTATGCCAAAAATGCTTTTCTTAGATTTGAGTGAAATGATCGTTCCTGATAGAATCAATTACGGCAAAAATATTATTTCTGTTTTCCACGTTTTTGTCAAAAATACTACGGTAAGTTTATATCAGTTCATATATGTTCATACAATTAAAATATGTTTTCTATTTAAAAGAAAAAAAGAAGAAAACGAAATATAATAATGAAGAAAACGAAAAAATAAATGAAGATAAGAAACAATTAACAAAAAATATCGTCAGCATTTTGTGTATCTTAAGTGGTAGTTGTAATATAAGGTTTTATTTTTGTATATTTCATTTTTGGGTATTTTTTTTGTTTTGGGTGTATATTCGTATGAATATAGTTATGCCAACAATTCTCTTCTTAGATTTTAGTGAAATGATCGTTCATGATAGAATCAATTACGCCAAAAATATTATTTCTGTTTTCCATGTTTCTGTCAAAAATACTACGGTAAGTTTATAATTGTTCATATATGTTCACACTATTAAAATGCTTTTAATAATTTAATAAATAAATTTAATTTAATTATAAAGACGTTCAGTATACATAAATTGTTTTAAAATTTCTAAATCGGCAACCCCCTAAAATCGCTCAAACTCAGCCTAAGAGTTACATTTATAAAATGATATGACATACTTAAACATGATTAATGATAGACTTGTTGATCTTGACCCGAAAAAATGACTTTCAGAGTTTCAAACTCCATATTGCATACCTCTTAACCAGTATTGGCACCAAGTCCAGTAGAGAAAGCGAGTTGAGAAAGAGCTCGATGAGCTGAAGATTGGTCAGTTTCAGTTTCAGATTAAGAAGAATTAATTTTCTTTGTCGTTGCCTTGTCTTGTCTGCTTGGTTGTTTTATAAAGGGTTGAACGTCAACTTTAAAAAGAGGACCTTAAAGTTTGAAAATGCCCAAACCCATATTTCCCCTAAAGTTGACCCAAAAAGTGGCCAAAATTATAATTATGGCGGCTCTTCAACGAAGACGAGCTAGAAGAACTCCCTCACTCAAAACACTTAATGTCGAAGCTTTCTTGGGGGTTAGTGGGGGGGGGGTCTTCTTGCTTTGGCAGTATTGAAGAGTAAGTTAAGCTAATGGGCTCACAACCCATTGATAGAGGAATCTATATTTAATTGATTGAGCGATTATGCTTATTCTTCATATTATCATAGCAATAACGCTGAATAAGTAAAGAGCGATGTGGGCAGAATGTTTTTTTTTGTGGTGACAATTTTTGAATGATGACAGCTCTAACGTTCACGATAATTCTGGCTTATTGACATCTTTAATAAAAACATCATTCCAACTGAGCTGTTACAAATTGGAACCTCCCTGTTTCTGCTTCCTTTTTCCTAGTGAACTCGTCCTTTGGGTTTTACCCGCTATTTGCAAAATGTCCTGCAATAAAAGTAAGGACCACCCAAGGAATATTATTAACAGGGAATATTCGTTTTTTCTCAGTATAATAAATATAGCCCCCCCCCTCTAGTGTAAACAGAGAACCAAGTAACTACAAAAAAAAAAAAAAAAAATCATTTTTGAGTTAAGTATTGACGGTCAGTAATTCAGGCACGGCGATTCGAATGGCGTGATCAGAATTTTTCCATCTGTTATACTTTATTCGGACAAGCCTTGTATCTACAGGCACGAAAGACATTTTCCCAATAATTCCACTGCCAAAACCTAGTCCGTACTTAATACGTAGCTCAAAACCTAGTATCTACGTTTATATACAATTTGACGGCTGAAACTTAGTACCTGCTAGAGGCATCTGACTTTATAAACCTAGTAACTACCGTTCGAGATGTCGTGAGCATCGCCATATGAATCAGCATCATCAATATTGACAAGAAAAACAGCATCATCAATAATGATTAGAAAACAGCTTAAGTTTACGTTTTGAAAGATGAAGAGAGCTGGAACCAGCAGAGGGGAAACCCTTGCAAGGCTTGCACTGGAGATAGCAAAAGAAAAGAAATATGGGTAAGTTTAACAACATAATTTTGACTCAGACTGAATGGGGTTAAACCATAATTGCAAGAAAGGGCTGAGAAAGGGTAAAGAGATCTCTAGTCTGTTGTTTTGATTTATTTAATGACACTCTTCTGTACTGTGTGCTTCCAGCTACTGATTCAGAAAAGATCCAGTCAAAGTTCAGGAGTGCAGGACATGAGGTTAAAACCTGGTTCGAAACTGGGCAGCTAGTGATACTATTTTTACTCATTATTTACCTTAATCATTGTGTAGGCTAGTATTTTATATTTATACTACTGACATTTACCATGCTGGCTCCAAACTGGTACTATAAACGCAAGACACTTCTTTTCCGGCACTGACTGGAGTGAATGGTACTACATGCACTATAACATTATATTGCATGCAAATAACAATCAAATGCAAAACATAATCTATTAAGTGCTATTTCTATTTAATTTCTATAGGAACTTCTTTCTGAAACAAAATATTCTCAAATATTTTTTTTCAGACCCAATTTGCCCTCCAGCAGCGACTTGTCAGCTGCAAATTTCGAAACTGAACCCCTAATCTGCAATGTAACAGAACCAGTCTTTCATCAACTACAACCCTTGGTTTTGGATGTTACAGATCCAGAACCAGAAATTTATTCAGAAAGAGCGGGTAGAACCGATGAAGGTCAAGAGCAAGAGCCCTCCAGCAGTGACTTGTCAGCTGCAAATTTCGAAACCGAACCTCTAATCAGCAATATAACAGAACCAGTCTTTCATCAACTACAACCCTTGGTTTTGGATGTTGCAGAACCAGATCCAGACATTGATTCAGAAAGATCGGTTAGAATTGATGAAGGTCAAGAGCAAGAGCACAACGAAAATCCCTTTTCTGACCAAAACGGTTGCAGTGAAAGTAACACTAAAAGGAAGAGAAACAGAAGCGAAGAGAGCAAAAAAGAAAATAATAAGCGGAAACACCCATTTATTGAAGAGTACTGTGATGCGTCCTGCAGCTGCAAGAAGCACTGCAAAGAGTTTGACATTGAAGCTAGAAAACAAGTCCGGGAAAGCTACTGGGCAGAAGGCTATGCCTCCAGAAGTAAATTCTTAGCTGGGTGTATTAGACTAGAGCCTATAAAAAGGCGAACTGTCCATGCTGACAACGAAAAAGGAAAGATGTTCAAACAAAATGAATCAAGGCATTATTACCTACCAAAAATGGAACAGAATGTTGTGGTAAAGCTAGAGGTTTGCAAGAAGATGTTAATGAATACCTTTGGATTCAGAACTGATTCTCAGTTGACTGAACTCTGTAAAAAGATAAACCTTGGTCTTGTCAACCAGCATGTTGTGGATAACAGAGGAAAGAAAGCACCTCATAACAAGGTGACTTCTGAGAACCTCGAGAAGATTAGTTTCGGTCCTTCTACGCCCCATTACCGTCGTAAAAATGCACCAAACATCAAATATTTGTCATCTTCTTTGACCCTCAATATCATGCATCAAGATTTTTGTGAGAAATTTCAAACTTTGAAGGTCTCTCTTGAGACATACAGACGCTAGGTAAAGATAATGAACATATCATTGAAAATGCCAGCATGTGATGTTAGTCCTGAGTGTGAAAAGTACAGTATGGCTGAAAGTGTTGGAAATGACATAGAAGAAATGGATTCTGACGATCACGAAGCATCGAAGAAAAAAGATTGGGAGAAACACATTGAACATGCTAGGAAAGCTACACATGTCTATCAATTAGACGCAGCCAGCTGCAGCAGCGATTCTGGGAAGTCTGTTTGCCGTGGATTTACAGAAGGTTATTCTACTTCCTGATATGCCTTGAAACAAAGAGGCTATTTTTCTTAGTCGCCTCGTTGTATTTAATGACACCTTTGCCCGTGTGAACCAGTTTGACACAGCATCAGTAGGAAAAAGTCATTCTTACTGCGTTTTATGGCACGAAGCCCTGAGAGGCAGGGCAGCCGAGAACATTGTTGATGCTTTTTATGCTGTTGTTTCGTCAACATCTGAGCGTGACATTAAGGATTTCGTATTTTGGATGGACAACTTTGCTAGTCAGAATAAACATTGGATTTTGTACACCTCACTTGTCCGGATTGTAAACAGTTCAAACGGACCTCAAACTGTGACACTGAAATACTTGACTAAAGGTCATACTCAAAAATCCGTTGATGGGGTCCATGGCAACATTTAAACTAAGATGCGGAAAAAGGGAAAGTGTACGATTTTCCAGATTTTGTGGAGTGCGTGTTAACGTCAAGAAAAGAACTCACAGCTTTGGAACTATGTGAATTTAGGCATTGGGTTACACGAAAGCGAGCAATGAACAAAAAATGTGTACTGCCAAAGTTATTAAGCACTGTCGAAGCCAAGTTTGAAAAAGGGTCCCACTTACTCTACTATCGTACAGACTTTGACAAAGATATGGAGTCGTGCGACTTTCTGCAGCCAAAGTTTGACATCAAACGTTTGCCAGAGGTTAACAGAGTTCCAAGAGGGATACTTAAAGAGAAGAAGGATGCGATTGTCAAAAAGTTGTGCCCCATGATGCTTAAGAACCGGCAGACGTTTTGGGAATCATTACCAGTTTCAGAATCCATGGATCTCATTGACGACGAGGATGATCCCTACGAAGAGGAAGAACAGTTCTGTGACGAACGAAGAGAAAATAGATAGTTTTGTTACTTTTGTAATGCAACTGTTTTCATATATGAAAGATCCCTTTTTTTTAAACGTTGGCAATCGGACTCGAAAAGCTCCGCCAGAACCTAGTATCTGCAATTTCCCAGGTTTAAAAAAATGTACTGGATTAAAAAACATATCTGATTGAATCGCTAATTTTTCTAAATATTTTAGTTAATTTCCCATCTTTTCTTCTCTTCTCATTGCTTCAGGAAGTAAGAAAATCAGTTTTTTGCATTTCCTGAAAAATCATCCGAAATGCAGTTACTAGGTTTTGGCAGAGGACAGCCGAGATACCTAGACCTATTTTTGGCTTGAAACTATGATTACTCTCCTTTTTTTAGATATATTTTATATCAGGCTAGTGAACTGGCATCGATAATCTACTTGACATTCTAACCGTGACTTCCATTCCAAATGTGGAATATTTTACTGTCTGTATGAAAATTACTTACAAATGGATTCGCTATGTGATCGCTTTGTAAACTGTGCAGATGGATGGGACGAATCCGGGGAACTGCGCCCAGGTTTGTTTTTTTGTTAAATTCCTATCACATGTGTTAAGGACATAAAAAAAATCATTTGTTAGAGATAAAAATGATTTGACTAACCAATGTTCGAAATAAAACACAGTACCCTTGTCAGATAAGAAAAATTCATTTTCCCTATAGTTCCAAAGTCAAATTGTATCATTAATGTAATGTCCCTAAAATATATAATTAAAAAAAAACATCCATCAAAAAATCCCGTCCTGCACATGTATCCGGGATCATTGCTTTTCTTGAGGCCAAAATAATTTCAATTATTTAAATAACATGAAAATTGGAACTTGGAATGCTTCGACTTTAAAAAAAGCACTATCGTATCGATATTTCTACTGATCAATTAACATGGTTATAACTGGACTTAATAGAAATCTCAAAAAATCACATCGTAGGGGTAGGAAGTAGATGTTAAAGATGAAATTAGATGATAAAGAATTTGTTTACTCAGGCAGGAAGAAAGGGGTACACATACAGGGATTAGGGTTCATGGCGAATAAGGAAGCTGCTAAGTCTTGTTTAGGCTTGAAAAGTCTTAATAATAGAATCCAAATCAACTGACGGACATAATCAGAATTTTACATTCGGATACTGGAGCGAATAGACAGGGTATCGGGTCGAAATATGGTGTTTTTTCTTGGACATTTTAAAGCCCAGGCTGGTAGAAATACGGATAGATGGTATCCTAGCCTAGGTAAACTTGGTGTAGGATAAAAAGACAGTAATATCTTCAAACTTTTGCAATTTTCTTTGTTTAACAACCTAGCTATAATCAATACAAGATTTTATCATAAAATAGCCCATAAGTTTAAATGGTGATGGTAAGACAGCAAACCTAATAGAATATGTTATTGTAAACAAAAGACTAGCAGGATCGTTACAATATACCATGGTATATAGTAGTGTTGATATTCATGCTTAAAGTAAAGATCTCTGTCTATTAGTGTCTAGGGTTAATAAGTGTAACTACTTCATGGAAGTTATGATTTCGGTAAATTCCAGGAATCTACCGAAATCGTGCGTTTAAAATTTGACTATGTGGAAGATGGACGGAATAATCTTAGAAAAACAATTAGTGGAGTTGCTGATGGTTTCTTAGGGAAGAAAGTTATTGAGTGTCCAATCATAATATATACCTAGACCTACTTTTGGCTTAAAAGCATGATTGCACTTCTTTTTTTAGCCACTTATTATATTGGGCTAGTATTTTGGCATTGAAAACCAACTTGACATTCTAACCATGACTTCCAATCCACACCAATGTGCAAGTGGAAGATTTTACTTTCTGTATGGAAATTGCTTACAGATAGATTCGCTATGGGATGGCTTTGTAAGCTATGCAGATGGATGGGACGAATCCGGGGAACTATGTCCTGGTTTGTTTTTGTTTGTTAAATTCCTGTCAAATGTGTTAAGGAGATAAGAAAAATCATTTGTTAGAGATGAAAATTGATTTGACTTACCAATGTCCGAAACAAAACAGTTACCTTGTGAGATAAAAAATTATTTTCCCTATAGTTCCAAAGTGAAATTATATGATCCTTGTAATGTCCCAAAAAGATATAATTCAAAAAATGCGTCCATCAAAAATCCCGTCCTGCGTCTGTATCCGGGATCATTGCTTTCTTGAAACCAAAATAATTTCAATTATTGAAAGAACATGAAAATTGCAACTTGGAATTTTTCGACTTTAAAAAAGCAGTATCTTATCGATATTTTGAATGATGAATTAAGATGGTGATCCATGTGCAAGTGGAAGATTTTAACGTCCGTATGGACATTGCTTACAAATAGATTCCCTATGTGATGGCTTTGTAAGCTGTGCGGATGGATCGGACGAATCCGGGGAACTATGTCCAGGGTTGTTTTTGCTTGTTAAATTCCTATCACAAGTGTTAAGGAGATAAAAAGATTATTTGTTAGAGATGAAAAATGATTTGACTTACCAATGTCCGAAATAAAGCACAGTTATCTTGTGAGATAAAAAAAAATCATTTCCCCAATAGTTCCAAAGGGAAATTATATCATCCATGTTATGTCCCTAAAAGATATATTTGAAAAAAAATACGTCCAACAAAATGAACCCCAAAGAAATAGTTATTAGATTTTCGACTAAGCAGAACAGAATGGTTGTCTCAAAATTTTGATCCACCGACTTTGGGGAAAAAATGTGTTAGAGCTCTTATTTCAAATCCCGACCAGATCGTTTGACATTGGGGGGAGTTGGAGGGGGAAATCTTGGAAAAACACTTGGAGTGTAGGAATCGGGATGAAGCTTGGTGGATAGAATAAACAAATGTCCTTGATACGTGATTGACAGGATCGTACTGAATTCACTCTCTTTGGGGGAGTTGGGCGGAGGGATTCAGTGATTTGGCGAGTTTGGTGCTTCTGGACGTGCTAAAACGATGAAAATTGATAGGCGTGTCAGGAAGCTGCACAATTTGACTTGATAAAGTCTGTTTTCCCAGATTTGACCATCTGAGGGGCTAAAGGGAGAGGAAAAATTAAAAAAATTTAGGTATTTATAACTTACGAGTGGGTGATCGGATCTTAATGAATTTTTATATTTAGAAGGACATCGTGACTCAGAGCTCGTATTTTAAATCCTGACCGGCATTAAGCCTGTTATTTTCCTTTTTAAATCAATCTATTGATTCATAGAATTTTGTTAGAGCTCATACCATATGATCTCTTGGCTCTTAGCTCTTCTTGCCTCGTCACAAGTGCCATATGAGCTCATAGCTCTTGTTGATAATAGATGTCTCTATTTTGCAATGTTTTTTTGTACATTGCCAAAGCACACGCACACAAAAGTATTTGAAAAACAAGTATATTAAAAGTATCTTAAGTAATAAGTATTTCGTAATCTTACTTAAATATCAAGTAATAAGTACACCCTAGAGTTTTTCCTTAAGTACAAGTACAAGTAATGGAAAATTTTAGTTTAGTAGTAGCCTACTTCAAGTAAAAGTACTTCAAGTAAGTGACAGCATTGGTGGTAATTTTCTTAGTTGCGGATGAATTTTACAAATTGATGCAAAAAAGTCATTAATTTCACTAGGTAACAGGGGTTTACCATTGACATCTCATTTCAACTCTGGTTATTTTTTGCCGACAATGTTCTGAACTAAATCATGGAACTTCCTTGGACTGGATTTCTATATTTTGCTTATTATTTTAGACCCATACTGCTTACGTGAACATCTTATTTTATATACAATTAAATTTCTTACTCTTTTGAAATCTTTTACGGGTTCAGTTAAATGCAATTTGTTTCTCACTTTTATCAGATTCCGAATCTCTTGAGTAATCCATGGTTTATCATTAGATTTCTGTACCAGAAAGCTGTTTTATTGTGTTTTTCTTACTTTTAGATCAAGGTCCCAGTGAAAACCGGTCGACCTGGCTACCATATCTTCTTAGAGCCATGCGACCTACAAATTCAAATTGTTGTCAAATTAACGCATGGCCAGACAAATCGGTGGCGCTTCTCATTTTCATGACAATTTTTCTCATTTTTATTATGTATTTTACCGGGTTATTTACCATTTTAAGAATGTTTGTTGATATTCTTTTTTTTGTTTTGTTTTTTTAATTTTCTGTTAAAATTCAATCGTAATATTTTGTAATTAAGCAAAGAGAAAACTGGTTTTAATTTCGACAAAGCAGGGAACAAAAAATAAAATATAAAACTAAAAACACAACCGAGAACACTCAATCTTATCTTTTTCTTTTCTTTTTACCAGTTAACTTAATTTTTATTTTCAGTTTTCTCTTTGCTTAATTTTTCGTAGTATTGAAGTTACTCACTGCCTAAGAGATGGAATAAAATTATTTTAAATTTTCATCGACTTATTAAGCTATTTTAGGTGAAATTTTTTAAGTTTTTTCTGTAGCAATTTTAGTTACGAACATACTAATGAATTTGGCAAATCGTATCTAATTATTTACAAGAATAGCGACGAAGACCACACTGCCTTTCCATAACAAACAAAGACAGAGTAGAAAAAATAGGGGGCAGATTTCCTGGCATTACTTAAATATCGATCATAAATTAATTTTAAAAAACAAGGTTTCTTCAACTTAGACTAAGGAGCAATATTAAAATTTAAAACGCACAAAAATTGTTACGTTTCCAAAGGGGATTGACCCCTCCTCAACACCTCACTAAAGTTTACGCTAAAGTTTAAATTTTGTCACAATTTTACGAACGACTCCTGAAACACAAGGGTCGTTTTATTAGAACAATAGAAAGCTTTTTTAAAAGATTATTAAATTTCTAGGCACTTTTGCACACATCCTGTGCCTGCTTTATCGCATATTTTGCGAAAAATTTTGATGCAATCTTGATAACTGCATCTTTTTCTTTTTTAATGTTCCGTTGCAGAAAATTTAAAACTGGAAACAAATGTATAGAACCACCATTCTTCTGGGGTTTCCTTACGAAAGAAGTGAGGGAAGCGTTGAAGGCTGACTACCTTGTCCCCGCAATCTAAGGGGCAAGCCTGGAGAGTACCGCAGCTCTTTCCACCAAAACTCTCACCCCCCCCTTCTGCTTACTTTTCTCTCACCACCTCTATTGCAGCGTGATTGCCTATAAATATCGGATTTCGTAATTGCATTCTTACTGCTTGATGGCCAAATGAAGCGTCTTCATTTATATATAACTCATTAAGATGTTCATGTAATTCATTTAGATATTCATTAGATATCTAATTCATTTAGATATAGATATGGGGAAAATGTCATTGTTGGGCCAGATGTGGATAATTAAAAAGCACAATATTTGGCAAAATGTATCTATCCATAATATAGGGTCTATTAAGATGAATATCTTAATATTTTTTGCATTACAGAAGATGTCTTTTTTTAAGTTGGCAGCATTACCTACAGACGAAATATTCACTTAACTAGTTACTATTTGCAAAAAGTACCTGTTTTAAATGTCTCTTGCTTTTTTATGATGGAAAAGTAGTGTGGTCTTTGTTGTTATTAATACAAAACAGCGTTTTGCCGAAATTGAACATGATCTTACCTGAGATTGATCCAAGGGCCCCCACTTACGGTATAATTTTAGGACCTATTAGTAAAAGTAAAAAACGACTACCTTCCAAATACTCTTTCTAAAAACATAAATACACAAAAAACTTGTATAAGTAAGAGAATTACCTTTGAACAAAAAAACTAAGAGAATTTTTTTTGAGCACAAATAATATTAACGTTAATTTTAGAAAATGAAAATGAAGCTCATAACGATTTTGATGAGTATTCTCATTCATACAAATGCACAGGACATCAAAAAACATGGAGTATTGTTCAAACACGCTCATTCGCTTCTAACAAGTAACAGTGTGTGGAAAATATTAATGAAACTAGATCATAAGCCGTTCGAAACATTATTCCAACAAGTAATGAGACTGAAGAAAAATACTAACGAATTAAAGGAATCCTTTTTTCAATTCCTAAAATCAGACAAAGGATTACAACCAAGTGAGGATGCGCGGAAGGAAAGAAAGGGTATCCTGTTCCCTAAGATTCCGAAACTCAGATAAAAAAATAATAGATGACATTGATAAAAGAATGGCTGAAATTGACTCTCTATTCTTTCTTTTGTTCTGTATAACGCCATGCTCTTTTCGACATTTTGTCAATTATGGAGCGTATTTGTGTAATGATTACACCAATTTTGTCTTTTCGAAATTATAATGCTTCAAGTTCTTAGTAAAAAGTTCAAGTTCAAGTTTTAGTAATTGTTATATTAGTAATTAAATGTAAATATAGTTATAATGTTCTCCCTGGATCATTAGCAATTAGACCGTATATTCTGAAATTTAGATTATATTTATGCTGTATTCTGTCATTCGATTTTCAAAAAACATTTATTGTTTAGATTTGAGAAAGCTGAAATAGAGAATCTTTGAAAATACTAAGTTTACGAAAGCAAGATTTAATATTAAATTTTTAAATATCGAAAGAGGATTTGAGTTTTGAATACTCAAACCAACATCAGAAAAAAATTAGTACTCCAGAGCACTAAATCAGTCTGCAGCTATTTCTTAGATAATTGGAGAAAAATTAAATTTTCAAATTTTTTGCTTTTTTATTAAAATTTACCGTTCATAATAAACTATATTATGCTGAATTTAGGTTTTACAGAATCTGCAATTTAAGCCATTTTCAATTACAATTGCTAAAATGTAGGTAAATATCGTAGAAATTCTTGAAATCCTCAAAACAGGCTAAAATTCCAGTTAGAATAGTAAAAACACAGACTTGATTCCTGTAATTTTTATTATTAGTCATTCTATTTCTTCTTTTGTTTTTGTTCAGTTTTTTCTTTGGTTTTGATTTAATTTAAACTTATTGAATTTTTTTGGGAATCGACAGATATAAGGATTTAATTTTGTATATTTAATTTTTTTTTTTTTTTTGGTTTTGGGTGTATATTCGTATGAACATAGTTATGCCAACAGTGCTTTTCTTAGATTTTAGTGAAACAATTACGATCATGGGGTGAAATTAAACGAAAAGCACAGCCTTTGAGGGTTGAAAAGGCAGCGAGTTACATTAGACCCTTAAACAGTCTTCAATGTTGCAAAGTCAATAATTCTACAGATTTACCCATATTTTGTTGTTTAAGTGTAGTGTCTTTAAAATGTACCTTGTCTAACTGATACGGGGACTTCGACTTGAATGATCAGAGAGGAAATATTTAGGAAACAACCGTCAAATATACAAAATAAAATTCAAAATGTATGAATAGCCTAATATCAGTCACAGATCATCAGTTGAGCTCTTTGGGGGAATGCCATTTAAAACTTCATACAGATAAAGAAAAGACCATCGTGTAGATGATTATTTGCAGGAAACTGCCATTTCCATGCATATTAGGGTACAGAAACATGGACACATTTAATTTTGTCATGAATTATTAGTTTCGAGTTTTAAATCAAATATTTGTTTTCTGTTCTATTATAGGTTTTTATATGGAAAGATTTTCTGATATCTTTATTTCATCAAGTTTCATCATTTTCATGATTTCTTGTGGAATCAACATGTACAAAGATAATCAAATGGCAAAGAACATAGCTTTTCTTACCCTTTCCTTTATACTTGGATGTAACCCTATAACCATTACCTATGGCAAGCGTATAAACTGCGAAAATATGGTATAATTTGGAATCCGACCAGTAATGAAATCAAAATCACTAGCCCCGCAATCAAATGGGATTTTAATTGAACAATTTTGCAAGATACTGATCCTTGCCAAAAATGTGAATTACAGCTCAATAATAAGGTAACAATAGAGGCAGGGACTTGCATTCAGATTTTAGCAACAACAAAGACTGAGCCCAATCAGCGAATTACTACTTTAGTAGAAGGCTATATGCTAGAGAAATATCCTTCTATTTTCGTTAAAAGTCAGCTTTTGACCATAGAAAGGGGGACAATGTACTTGAAAGTGTCTAATATGAGCTATCAAAAGGTCAAGAATCCAAAAATTAAGCTAGAAGTAGCAGAACAAATTTCTCATGAAAAGATCAGGTCACTTGAAAATTTCAAGTTATGGGCGAATAACGGACATGATACATCTTTCAATACCCCACGATCAAAGCAGAAAAGAAGATTGAAAATGGAAAAAGAATTTAAGATGAACGAGATCATCTCTGCCGTTGGTTCAATGTCTCGGCCTAGTTACCCCTCATTTGTTTTTAAATGCCTGAATTTAAGACAATTGGACCAAGAGGCCAGAGAAAGCGGACAGAAGCCTTTGATAACCTGGCAATATAGAAAGAAATTAAATGAAGGGGCCCATTGCTCACATACAAATGTACAGAAAATGCTTGACATCGTGATGGATGAAGAGATCACAGGGGAAATTGTGAGCATATATGAAGAGATCAACGTAAATGAGCACATGGAGGCCTTAAAAAAATTGTAAATAAATTACTTCTGGAAAGAAGTGAAAAAACCTTGATGAGGTCAATTCAAAAAATGTATCTGAAAGAGCAATATTGACAAAAAGGACACAATGAATATTAGTTCAAACTATTGAGATACACTAGAGGAACTAGATACACCATAGGTAATACATTACAGAAGAGAGCGTGGACGTATTCAGAAGAGCCGTATTGGTACTCGCGGAGGTTTCCTGTTCTCTTAAATTGCGGGGAAAAGGCAATACGGGTCACAAACTTCCCATGTAATCTTCCTTAGTTCGTTATTTTCTACTAGTAAAGTCAGTGTCAATATAAAAAGGACAAATTTAACAATCTCTTTCTTTAAAAGTTAATGTAAGATTGAAGAAATCTCCTTACTGTAATAACTTTTTCTTAATCATCCAAAAATTCAGGAAGCGATTTTTTTTTCTGTGATGATCTCATTTGAAAAAAAAAGAAAAAAAACAAATGTAAATGGGAATACAAGAAAAAAATCACTTAAATTTTGTTATACTAAAGTTGAAATTTCTTTCTTTATAGTTTCTTGGGTATAAAGTAAAAAAAGTAAAGTTTTCTAGCCTTGGCGGTTGTTTTGTTAAGTCATTTGTCGTCTAAAAAGGATGTAGCATAAGTAAGTTTGATTTAGGTTTTGTTATGCGTTTTTATAAATGTTATTGTATGTCTCGTGCTTGCACTGCATTTTCAGTTAACACAGTAGTTGAAAGAGAACATTGGATTTCCTTCGTTTGAACTCGGTTAGGACCAGCGCATACTTGTCTAGGCATTCGGGATCGACTGTGGTGCTGCAGCTATCTAAGCATGTGGCTGCTAGCAATGGGTGTTTCGAACCCGGTGGGCTTCCCTTAACAACCGTTAAGGACCCTCGAAAAAGATTCACGCCAAGCAGTTGACCGTTGAGCTAGTACAATCTTCAGTCGCAGTGAACCGAGTGACCTACGAGTATTACAATTGATATTCTAATATTATTGAAACACTGCTTTGAAAATTATGACATGTTGATCTATAATTGTTTTTGTACAATAACATAATTGATAACAAAACTAATTATTCCTTATTATATTACTACAGGATAGAAATTACAAACAACATAACTAATGAGTAGTGCGGCCATAGGGAGGTTGCCTTGACCCACACCTCAAAAGTCAAATTCAACTGATATTGTTGGCAATTTATTATTTTTATAAATTTATTTTATTTTAAATTAACAAGTAGTATAGCCCTAATGGTACTAGAGAATACTCTGCCCAAAACTTCAACAACAAAATGCAAACTGATATTCTGGTAATTTATTATTCTTTTTTTTAATTTTTTCTCATTTTTAAATTAAAAAGTAGTGTAGCCCTAATGGCACTGGAGGCCACCTGTCTTAAGTTCTCAAATATAAGAACTTAACTGGCGTTTGTGCCACGATTTATCATTTTTATGTGTGCAAATAAATAATTTTATATTATTTAAAAATAATTGGTCACTTCTAGAAATTGTGTCTCTTGCCCTGTAGCCAACAAGGCTATGTTTGACTGAACTCTATGACTTATATATTATATGGTCAATAATTACAACCTTTGAGTAGAGCATTTTTCAGAGTATATAATAAATATAAAATAACGACTGCCTTCAAAATATTCTTTCTAAAAACACAAATATTCAAAAAAAAACTTAGTATAATTAAGAGAATTACTTTTGAACAAGAAAAATAAAGATAATTACTTTTGAACTCAAATAATATTAACGTTAATTTTAGAAAATGAAGCTCATAACGATTTTGATGAACATTTTTATTCATACAAATGCACAGGAAATCAAAACATGGAGTATTATTCAAGAACACACATTCGCTTCTAACAAGTAAAAATATTGATGAAACTACATCATATGCCGTTCGAAACATTATTCCAACAAGTAATGAGACTGAAGAAAAATACTAACGAATTAAAGCAATCTTTTTTTCAATTCCTAAAATGAGACAAGGCATTGCAACCAATCGAGGATGCGCAGAAGGAAAGGGTTTCCTATTCCCTAACATTCCCTAACTCAGATCAAAAAAATAAAGAAGACGTTGATAAAAGAATGGCTGAAATTGACTCTCTATTCCTTCTTTTGTTCTGTATAACGCCATGCTCTTTTCGACATTTTGTCAATTATGGAGCGTATGTGTGTAATGATTAGGCCAATTTTGTCTTTTCGAAATTATAATGCTTCAAGTTATATTAGCAATTGTTATATTAGTAATTAACATTTGTTCCGTACCTTGAAACTGATATGATGACAAATTACAATGGGCGATTTCTCTATGTGTCTACCGCGGTGAATAAGCCAGATTGAATACAAAAAGTAAAAGATGCATTTTCAGTACACTCCTTACTAGATAAGGTTTTTGACACGTCTTCTGTGCATACAGTGAATTACGAAGAAGACAAAAAAAACTAAAAAAGATCAAGGAAAAAAAAGGAAGAACAAGCCTGAAAGACAATCTAAGAAACTTCCTTAACCTAGCAACAGATTTGCTGCACTTCAGATTTCAGATTCAGACTAATTCAAAAGATAGAAAGGGAAGAAAGAAAAGATTAAGACAAAAGGATTTTTATTCGATGCTGATTTTCTTTTTCTTTTAAGGGCGCTTAAAGTCTTTGCTTACAGAGAAATACCAGGAATACGAAAAAAAATCTAGTGATGATTGTGAAACTGACGAATTAACAATGAAACCTGACGAATTAACTTTACTTGAGAACAGGTTTTATTTAGAAAGGGTAATTGAAAAGATAGAAAGGGGAGAAAGAAAAGATTAAGAAAAAAAGTGGTTTTATTCGATTCAGATATTTTTCCTTTTAAGAATGCTTGAAGTTCATAAGTAATCATCAGGAACTTCACAAATTGCTTTTCTAAAATTATTTCATCCATCTTAAATTCTCTTAAATTCTTTTCCAATTAGTTAGGCGTTTTTATAAATGTTATTGGTTGTCTCGTGCTTGCACTGCATTTTCGGTTAATACAGTAGTTAAAACAGAACCTTGGATTGCCTTGGTTATTTGTTATTAGTTCCTACTATTCGTTTCAGAAAAAATTAATTTATTAAAAATATCCTTACCGATTACACACTAGGACAGAATAAAGAAGCTTTTTCTCTAGTAACAAAGTTACTCTCTTTTTTATTGGCGCCGACTCTCCATATACAAGAAATATAGTAACTGGAAACATCCAGTTGATAAATTTCATTAAACATTTGAAAATGACTCAGAAAGCCCATATTTTCTCAATTTAAATCCCGAATTTCTCGCTTGCAACAAGCCAATGGTGAATTTTCTGAAACAGCACATGTTAGACAGTCCAGTTTCCATATAACAGACCATATGAGTGGGATTATGACGGGATTTGGATTCAAATTACTTTTATTAAATATTGGGTTTCATGGGTAAGACTTTCTGATACGAATTTGAATGTTGCTCTATTTGCCAGATATATATCCCTAGATGAGAACAAAAAGTGGATTTGAGTGAATAGTCTGTGTGACTCTGTCATAGAACAGTTAGAAAATTCATTTAACCGACAAGAAACATTTTACTTAATGCAATTTAGTTTTGCTGTTTATTCACAAAAAAAAATATATTGTTAGCATTCTCATTACACAAGTAATTAAAGGAGTCTCTTTTTTACCTTTTTGGAATTTTCTAGGGAAATTTTATTATAAAATTCTATTATAGACGGCAAAGTTCAAAAAGTCGCCTGGTTGTTTTGCTTGACTAAACTTACTTTGCTTGGCTTGTTTTTGTTTTATTAAGTTAAACAAACAATGTTCATCTTTTTACAATGATGATAGAATAGTACAATAACTGAACTATAAAAATTAGTCCCTTAGGCCTTTCACGTCAAAACAAAAACACCGGCACTTCTGATACAACGTACAAACCCAGCTAAGTAATGAAAGAAAGACAATAAACAACAATTAGCTTTCTGGGTTATCAATTTCCTGTTTAATCTTAATTAGTTATGGATGAAGAATACATGAACTAATAGAAATTACTATAAAATAAATTATCAACATCCTTAGAAATTCAAAAGAAGTAACTAAATCAAACTCTAATTTGTAAAATAAAAAAATAGTTACCTAAAGAGCGAGGTGCTGAGGAGAGGAAAGCCTGTTTCATAACGGAAGGATTTCTGTTTGTTTGACGTTTAAACGTCGCTCCTTAAGTTCAGTATAAAAATATTGTTTTTCTTATTTAATCTTTGAGCGTTTTTAATCTAAGAGATTCAAGTCTGCCCCAATTTGCATTTAAAATTAAAATAATTTAATATTAATTTTGACTGATTTATTCCAGAAATGAAGGGTTGTCCCTTCCTCAATACCGACCGGAAATGCACAAAACATAGTGTTTTCCGGAAATACATCTGATAGAAAATTCGATATGGCCATTTGTTGTCATACAAACTTCAAGAAGAGCTCATTCGATTGAAAATTGAAAGGGCTAGTACTCTTTTAATAGCCAGAATGTATTGGAAGACAACTAATCCCCCTCACACCCCCACCGTTTCCCCAAACATCCGAAAAAAACTTTGAGATAGCTATTTCGTTAGGCGTAAGTAAAAGATCCCGAAAACACAACTTTGACGATGGCAAACCCCCTCCCTTCCCCCTACATCCCTCAGGGCATTTTTAAATTTATATCAAGGGGCATTTAAGGTTAACATAGAAAGGGTGATCAAACATATAATTATTTTATAATAATTCTCCCAACAGCCTTAACTCATGTTTTTATCTTCATTTTTCAATTAACTACACAAATAAGGATTATCAATCCAACCATTGAAAAAGGCTTGTTTAAAAAAATCCAAACTTTATCAAGACATTTTTATGTTAAATGACCTAACCTAACCTAACCAAACTTTATCCAGAAATTTTTAAGTTAAATGACTGTCTTCTATTCTGGAGAAGCGTAATTGATATGAGACAGAAGCTATTATTAAACAAAGGCCATAAGAAACAGTGACCGAAATCAATGGCAGGAAATTCAGATGCCAGGAAGTCTTAATTATACAGCGCACAGCAATTCACGCGAACACGTAAACAGTTCTGTTGTATGATTTTGTTGTAAATTTTGGAAGGGTAACTACCTCCTGGAAGCTATGATTTTGGTAGACTCCAGGATCAAATCATAAGAGAAACTATCCAGGAACATTTGATACTAAACTTGAGCGTTTAAAATTTGACTATGTGGAAGATGGATGGAAGAATCTTAGACAAACAATTAGTGGAGTTGCTGATGGTATCTTAGGTAAAAAGGTTATTCAGTGTTCAATCATAACAGATACCTAGACCTACTTTTGGCTTGAAACCATTATTACTCTCCTTTTTTTTAGATATATTTTATATTAGGCTAGTGAACTGGCATTGATAACCTACTTGACATTCTAACCATAACTTTCATTCCAAATGTGGAATATTTTACTGTCTGTATGGAAATTGCTTACAAATAGATTCGCTATGTGATCGCTTTGTAAACTGTGCAGATGGATGGGACGAATCCGGGGAACTATGTCCAGGTTTGTTTTTTTGTTAAATTCCTATCACATGTGCTAAGGAGATAAAAAAAAATCATTTGTTAGAGATGAAAAATGATTTGACTTGCCAATGTCCGAAATAAAACACAGTACCCTTGTCAGATAAGAAAAATTCATTTTCCCTATAGTTCCAAAGTCAAATTATATCATCAATGTAATGTTCCTAAAATACATAATTCAAAAAATAAATCCAACAAAAAATCTCGTCCTTTACTTGTATCTGGGATCATTGCTTTTCTTGAGGCCAAAATACTTTCAATTAATTAAATAACATGAAAATTTGAGCTTGAATTCTTTCGACTTTAAAAAAGCACTATCGCATCGATATTTTGAATGATCAATTAACATGGTTATAACTGGACTAAATAGAAATCTCAAAAAACTCACATTGTAGGGGTAGGAAGCGTGAAATTAGGTGATAAAGAATTTGTTTACTCAGGCAGGAAGAAAGGGGTACATGTACAGGGATTAGGGTTCATGACGAATAAGGAAGCTGCTAAGTCTTGTTTAGGCTTGAAAAGTCTTAATAATAGAATCCTAATCAACAGACGGAGATACTAGAAACTTCAGAATTTTACATTCGGATACAGGAGCCAATAGACAGGGTATCAGATCGAAATATGGTGTTTTTTCTTGGACATTTTAAAGCACAGGCTGGTAGAAATACGGATAGATGGTATCCTAGCCTAGGTAAACTTGGTGTAGGATAAGACGACAGTAATGTCTTCAAACTTTTGCAATTTTTTTTGTTTAACAACCTAGCAATAATCAATACAATATTTTATCATAAAACAGCCCATAAGTTGACATGGTGATGGTAGGACAGCAAACCTAATAGAAAATGTTATTGTAAACAAAAGACTAGCAGGATCGTTACAATATACAATGGTATATAGTAGTGTTGATATTCAGGCTTAAAGTAAAGATTTTTGTCTATTAGTGTCTAGGGTTAATAAGTGTAACTACTTCCTGGAAGTTATGATTTCGGTAGATTCCAGGAATCTACCGAAATTATGCGTTTAAAATTTGACTATGTGGAAGATGGACGGAATAATCTTAGAAAAACAATTAGTGGAGTTGCTGATGGTATCTTAGGGAAGAAAGTTATTGAGTGTTCAATCATAATAGATACCTAGACCTATGTTTGGCTTAAAAGCATGATTGCACTTCTTTTTTTTAGCCACTTATTATATTGGGCTAGTATTTTGGCATTGAAAACCTACTTGACATTCTAACCATGACTTCCAATCCAGATCAATGTGCGAGTGGAAGATTTTACTTTCCGTATTGAAATTGCTTACAAATAGATTCGCTATGGGATGGCTTTGTAAGCTATGCAGGTGGATGGGACGAATCCGGGGAACTATGTCCAGGTTTGCTTTTGTTTGTTAAATTCCTATCGCATGTGTTAAGGAGATAAAACAAATCATTTGTTAGAGATGAAAATTGATTTGACTTACCAATGTCCGAAACAAAACACAGTTACCTTGTGAGATAAAAATTTTTTTTTTCCCTATAGTTCCAAAGTGAAGTTATATGATCCATGTAATGTCCCAAAAAGATATAATTC
The DNA here is from genome assembly GCF_032884065.1 of Artemia franciscana. Taxonomy (NCBI): domain Eukaryota; kingdom Metazoa; phylum Arthropoda; class Branchiopoda; order Anostraca; family Artemiidae; genus Artemia; species Artemia franciscana. The sequence goes on from NC_088866.1 coordinate 3,673,963, forward strand.
AAAAAATGCGTCCATCAAAAATCCCGTCCTGCGTCTGTATCGGGGATCATTACTTTTCTTGAGACCAAAATAATTTCAATTATTTAAAGATCATGAAAATTGGAACTTGGAATTTTTCGACTTTAAAAAAGCACTATCGTATCGATATTTTGACTGATGAATTAAGATGGTGATCCATGTGCAAGTGGAAGATTTTAACGTCCGTAAAGACATAGCTTACAAATAGATTCCCTATGTGATGGCTGTGTAAGCTGTGCAAATGGATGGGACGAATCCGGGGAACTATGTCCAGGGTTATTTTTATTTGTTAAATTCCTATCACAAGTGTTAAGGAGATAAAAAATTATTTGTTAGAGATGAAAAATGATTTGACTTACCAATGTCCGAAGTTAAGCACAGTTATCTTATGATATAAAAAAAAATCATTTTCCCAATAGTTCCAAAGGGAAATTATATCATCCATGTTATGTCCCAAAAGGTGTATTAAAAAAAAATACGTCCGACAAAATGAACCCCAAAGACATAGCTATTAGATTTGCAACTAAGCTGAACAGAATGGTTGTCTCAAAATTTTGATCCACTGACTTTGGGGAAAAATGTGTTGGAGGGGGCCTAGATGCCCTCCAATTTTTTCAGTCACTTAAAAAAGTCAATAGAAATTTTAATTTTCGTTAGAATAAGCCCTCTTGCGACACTCTAGGACCACTGAGTCAACACGGTCACCCCTGGAAAAACAAAACAAAAATGTACCTTTTGGTGTCAAAATTCCGTTTTTTAGAGTTTCGGTTACTATTGAGGCGGGTCGCACCTTACTACAGTTCGTTGCCTCGAACTGTTTGATTTAATACAATACGTTCTGCGCAGCCTGCTTTCCATAATTCTTTGTCGTAGTTTCCATAATTTTGTTTCTACAGTATAATATCCTCATGTTTTAGTATATTTCATTAGGATTAATATAACTTCATTTCTTAGCTGTGTTCCGTTTAACAGAAAGGTACCAAATGAAAATTTCACATTCAGTTTGCTTATACATACTGCCAACTGGACCCTGCAGTTTAATTTACCAAAAGTCAGAATTTCAAAATTTACAAAATGAATATAACCGTTAGATTATTTATTTGAACTTATTCCTCTAAAATGTCTGCGCCAAGGGCAACTGCAACCTCTGCCACTCCCCCCTAAAACTGTTTCTGCTCTCTCAATCTATTTTCAGCAAATTGCAATTTTATTGCCTATAAAAGAAATATATATTTCTCAATTCAAGTTTGATTAATTAAGTTCAACTCAATAAATTATGCAAAAAAAAAATCCAAGCGTATTACATCCCCGCACAAGATGAGTCACAGAAATGGAGATATTCTTTACAAACGAATCAGTTATTAGTTAGACTTGATCCTAGGAGAAAAATTGCTACGTGAGAAACATGGTATTATCTTTAAAGGAGTACAAAGAAGCAAATAGATCTATTAATATTAGAATTCGAGAATTACTTGATGCCAGGAATGCAGCCATTTGTTGTTTTTTTTTCAATGTGGATGCGATAGAGAAATCCAAAAACTTCTAAAGTCTTTTAAATCCACGGAATACCAATTCAACAACGATTTGATAAACAATCCTGTAAGTGTTTAATCAATCTCATACACATGTACACCAACTCGCTAGAAAATTTATACTTGGAGGGAGGGAGTAGAAAATGAACCTTTCCCTTCTTCTCCAAGGCAGCAAATTTAAAAGAAATTTGGAGGACCTTAAATTCTGGAAATACGAATTTGGTTCATAAAAGTTTTTCTTTTTTTCTCTCGGTTAATCTATGTTTGCCAACCAAACGAAAAACAAAAATAGTTTAAAAACGTATTTAGCCAGAGAAATAATAATAATGTTAAGGCTTTAATTCTATTGATAGCTTTGAAAGTGATAGTCTAGATCATAAGTTCTGCAAGATTTTTTTATTTTTTTGGTAAGTCTAAGCTCATCAGACAGACAAAAAAGCATACCACAATTTATAAAATGTATTTAGCCATCAAAATAAAGTTAATATCAAGGCTTTAAGTCTACTGACAACGTTGAAAGTGATTTAGTATTGGTAATATGTGCCTTCAGAGAGCAGACAGGCAATCTCCCATCCCTTCTCTCTCCTTCAACACACACAAACATCTTTATAGGACAGAAGAATAAACAAGTGGCCAAATTCAGCATTATATCGAAAGAAAATTGACACTTCTCTGACAAAAAAAAATAAATATTTTTTACCGATTTGATCAGGATCAACAAGCAAAGTCTTTGGATATCTTTTGGGATGGAGAGGTCTTTGGGATCAATATTAAAGGAGTAAATTCATAAACTGTAGTTCTGGTAAAACATTGAACCATAGGCTACCGCAAAGAATAGATGGTTGATCAAATAGCGTTGACATGGTAAAAAGTAACATGCCAGTCATGTTTTTAAGTTTCTTTTTTGTTGCGACAGCATAGATAACAGATGGCTGTATAAACTGCAGAGTGGGCACATTCGATTGTAAATTTATAGCAAATCATATATCTGGTTTCGTATAAAGTGGACATTTCACTCGATGCCTTTTTTATGCTCTTTACGAATATAATAATCGCTTCTACCTTAAATTCAAATTTAAACACTTTCCCAAGTTATAAGAATTAATCTAGCTAATTACTGGTCAAATTAAATCAAATAATATTTTGGTAAATCACAATATATATAAATATATATATATACTAGCTGTTGGGGTGGCGCTTCGCGCAACCCCAACACCCAGTTGGTGGGGGCGCTTCGTATCTCCCCAAGCCCTCCCGCGCGAGTAAGTCGTTACGCACCATATTAGTTACGCGTCATTGTAGTTGTGTCCCTGTGTCCCATCTGTGAATATAGATAGATGTGTCCCCGTCGTCATTTATATATCCCCTTGTGCCCCCCGGCGTCCCCACCGTAGTTGTATATTTCCTGTGTCCCGGTCGTCATTTGTGTCCCGGTGTCCCGGTCTGTAGTGTCATTTTATAATGACGTCATATACAAAGCCTTGTATACTTATAATGACGTCATATGCAAACCCACAAACAAACAAACATGCCTACAAAAAACTTATTTATATATATATAAATATAGTTTCTTTTTTAGTTTTTCTTTCTTTTAGTTTTGCAGCTTTATTTATTTTTTAGCTTTTTTTTCTTTTCAGTTTTTTACCTTTTTTATTTTTTTGCTTTTTTTAAAAGTTTTTCCTTTTTAGGTTTTTTCTTTTTTTTAGCTTTTTTCGCGTCATATTAGTTACGCACCATTGTAGTTGTGTCCCTGTGTCCCACTTGTGAATATAGATAGATATATATATTTTTTTAACTACATAAAACTTGCGAATATACAACATTCTTTGCTGTCCCATTGTCTGTCCATATAAATAGATTGTCAAGTTTACCAACTCTTGAACCTGCAACATAATAATTGTCCATGGGATAACAATCCGTATTCAGATCTATACCGCATTTTTCTAACGATTGCCCTTGAGCTTTGTTGATGGTGATGGCTAATCAAACATTCCCTGTGTCCCGGTCGTCATTTATATATCCTCCCTGTGCCCCCCAACGTCCCCGTAATAGTTGTGTCCCTGTGTCCCGGTCGTTATTTATATTCCCTGTGTCCCGGTCGCTATTTGTTTCCCGGTGTCCCAGTCTGTAATTTCTCTTTGAGTGTCCCGTTCGTCATTTATATTCCCTGTTTCCCAGTCGTCCTTTGTGCCCCGGTGTCCTGGTCTGTAATTTCGTCAGTCGACAAACATAACGTCAGTCAACAAACAACTTCATGACGGAATAATGCTCAATCCTCATGAAGACGTCAGTCGACAAACTTTACATCAGTCGACACACAAACATGACGTCAGTCAACAGACAGTTTTTTTTTTTAGTTTAAATTTTTTTTAGTTTTGCAGCTTTTTTAGCTTTTTTTTTCTTTTTAGTTTTTTACCTTTTTATGGCACTTGGTATTAACCAAGTGACATATAGCAATCGCAAATTCTGTCGTTCAATGTTTATTCTAACATTGACAGTTGGAAAAATCTTCACGTGCCAAGCATGCTAAAGCTCGACAATTTATAATAAATCTCTATAATTTAAGTATCTGTTTTAAGGTTTTCGAATTACTTTTATCTATTGTCAAAATATTTTGAAATATTTATACAATTCCCAGTTTTTACAATTTTAGTTTCAGTTTTCTTTTTCTTCTTTATTTTTCAGATGTAAATACATATCGCCGAACCTTTGTTTTTTTAACTAAAATCTGGTAGGCATTGATAACCTTATCCAAGTCAAAATCCCAAACCCAATCATCATCGCTATCATTTTCAGTTTTGATACGTTTTGACTCTCGCTGTCCAGGTTGATCTTCATCTAATTGCGCGGTTTGGCGATCTTTAGCCGCAAGCCTTTTGGCATTAGCTCTTTGAGCAGCTTCCTCGGCTGTTTCTTCTGTTGTAGGATTTGGTAACATTCAATCTTTTTCAATGTTTTTCAATTTGTCAATTTTCATTCTAACATTGACAGTTAAAAAAATCTTCACGTGCCAAGCTTGATAAAGCTCAACAATTTATAATAAACCTCATTATTTTAAGTATCTTTTTTAAAGTTTTCAAATTACATTAATCTAATTTATTTTCTAATCAAGTATAAATATACTTATATTTTTACTTGAACTTTTATAACAGGATAGAACAAATTAAAATTGAATAAAGAGTTTATACTAACAGTTATATTTCCAGCAAAAAGCAAGAAGGAACGTGATTCCGCACCTTATAATTCTATTTTCTTACTGAATGTAGCCCTAATTGTCTACGAGTCCCAGCCAATCATTAATATGGGAATACTGTGTGATGGTGTACATCAAGTGCCGGGTACCCGATGCCTAATGGCAAGGAAGCATTTTTATTATTGGAATTTTGTGTTTTAGTAATCGCATCTTGTTTTTTTTTTCGCGGCTGGGATATCGCGATGGAAGTTTCAAGACTTATTTTTGAAGGGGGGGGGGGCAAGGGGATCTAGAATTTATATTTTGGGGAGGCACAAGTTTCATACAACAGGGTTTTTAGCTAGAAATGTTATTCCTAAACCACGTAACGGATCTTAAAGATTTTTATAGTTCTCGATTAAAATATACATATTTTCTTTTCTGCGTCAAATTCATCGAATGAAAAATTTACCTAACATTCAAAGAATAATTATTAAGTCTGTGTTAGAGATTTTATTTGTTAATATAATTTTTAGCGATTTTACTTGAACTTTGTTTCAAATCATCTAAAGCTCGTGAAATTTTTTTTTCACTTCGAAATACGAATTTGGTCAAAGTGAGCTAATGATAATCCATTTTAAAAATAAAAAATTTGATCCATCCAAACCTTATCTAATCGATGCCCCCTCCCCCTCTGAGATTTTGAAAAATACCTTTTTTTTAGCATTATAATTGCAGAATCATGTCGCTCTTGAAAAAAAAATTTTGATTAGAAACAGTGGCTTGAATAAAACAACAGATAAATCAATCAAACGTAAATACATTACAAGAAAGCTAAAAATATGGATGTCAATTCCGGATTTGTCAGTAGTCAATGGCCCACTCGTTCTCACTTAAGAAGGCGTCAACAACTTTCTTCATAGCAAAATTGGGTATCAGCTGATCCTGAGTTAATGGAGCTCGGGTTACTGGGTCGAAGTGACCAACTCTCTGTAAGTGTTCTTCAATATCCTTTCTGTCATATGTGATACCCGACGGGGTTATCACCGGGTCTTTAAGAGTTTCGAAACTTATCTTTCCACACAAAAAGTCGGGAACATCCCTTTTCATTTGACGTTCATCGACCTTGCTGAACAATGCCTCAAGTTCCCCAACATATCTATCACTCTTTTCTTCCATTGAGGCAATTTCATCTTGGACTTCACTATAATCTCTTCCATTGTGAATATTCTCAATCTGCCTATCCTTATCTTCAAGAATCAAGCGATTCAAATATGTCTGAAGTTCAATTTCTTCTGAAACCCGTTTACATTCCAATACGTTCCATCTTCGTTTTCTCGATTTCCTAATAAACGACGTAATATCATCGCCAAACAGAAGCTTTTGATCGCGTGCTAAATCTTGAGCAGTTTGAAAATGATTGATAGCCTCGTCAAATTGTTCAAGTTCCATTAGGGCCTGACCTAGGAACACATGACCCTTCACAAAGAGTAAATCTAATTCCAGTGCTTGCCTGCAGTCTTGGCATGCTGCAATCCACCTTCCAAGCTTCAAGTTACAAAGTGCTCGATTTGTGAAATAAGGTGGGAAAAGGTTATTCTTTGCAATAGCCTTTGAGTAGCAGGAAATAGCATCCTCATATTTTCTCTGTTGGAAATATCTGTTCCCTTGTTCTTTTAAGTCCTTGTCACTCATATCCTTAACATTTAATCTTTTTGGTGATTCACTTTTGGGACCCTTCTCTTTCATATCATTAATTCTTCCACTTCCAAAAATTCTTCAAGGTTTTGACATGACTCGTTCAAATATTATGATTGTCAAAATATTTCGAAATATTTATGCAATACCCAGTTTTTACATTTAAACCCTCAACACAAAAATACATACAACTTATTTTATATATATATAGAAGATATAATCTGGCGTAACAGACATATGTAACAGACAACAGACAGACAACTTATTTCTATATATAGACTAGCTGTTGGGGTGGCGCTTCAAGCCACCCCAACACCTAGTTGGTGGGGCGCTTCGCAACCCCCAAGCCCCCCCCCGTGCGCGTAAGTCGTTACGCGCCATATTAGTTACGCGCCATTGTAGTTGTGTCCCTGTGTCCCACCTGTGAATATAGATAGATTTATATATGTGTTTCAAACTACGTAAAAATTGCGAATATACAACATTCTTGGCTTTCCCATTGTCTGTGCATATACAAAGCCGTATGTACTAATAATGACGTCATATGCAAACACTCTTTTTACAAACAAAAAACATGCATACACACAACTCGTTTTTATATAGATAGATAGATAGATAGATACAATACAAATTAACTGCGTAAAACTTGCGAATATACAACATTCTTCGCTGTCCAATTGTCGCTGCATATAAATAGATTGTCAGGTTTACCAACCCTCGAACATGCAACGTACAATTGTCCATGGGAAAAACAATCAGTATTAAGATTTATACCACATTTTTCTAATGATTGACCTTGAGCTTTGTTAATGGTGATTGCAAATGCTAATCGAATTGGAAATTGCAATCTTTTAAATTGAAAAGGCAGATCCGTTGGAATCATGGGAATGCGAGGAATAAGAACATCCTCACCCTCAAAAGGCCCTGTCAAGATTGTGGCCTCTATTAGGTTTTCCATTGTTTTTTTACGGCAAGTCGCGTGCCATTGCAAAGCTTTGGTGGGTTGATATTTCTTAAAAGTATTATTGGTACGCCTATTTTTAGTTGTAGCACGTGTGGTGGAAACCCTGAAGGATCTATGGAATTTAAAAATTCAGATGGATAATTAACCGCTTCATTTGGTTCCAAAACTGTGTCGACTGACTTGTAAAGGACTGCCTGGTCTCGAATCTTGGTCAAAACAATATTGTTGATTTCGTGGACGTCTATATTTTTGGGTGCGAGAATCGCTCTTTCACTTAGCCATTTATTATTTTTATAGTTTTTTACAATATTCGGAAATACTTTTTCAATCAATTCATTTTTGGACGTCACTAAATTACAGAAATCAGCAGGTAGTTGTATACGTCCTGAAATTGAGTCTACTGGGAGCTTTCCGTTTCCAATTGCCAGCAATTGATCTGAAAATGTTTGACCAGAGTCATCGTTTTGCAATCGGACACGCATATTTGTAGTTAATTTTAATATTTTTACGTGTGCCCATAAATTAGAATTTTTCAGGCAAGCTTTCATTTCGTCTGCAGGAGTTAAACTACGTAAAAATTGCGAATATACAACATTCTTGGCTTTCCCATTGTCTGTGCATATACAAAGCCGTATGCACTAATAATGACGTCATATGCAAACGCTCTTTTTACAAACAAACAAACATGCATACACACAACTCGTTTTTATATAGATAGATAGATACAATACAAATTAACTGCGTAAAACTTGCGAATACACAACATTCTTCGCTGTCCAATTGTCGCTGCATATAAATAGATTGTCAGGTTTACCGACCCTCGAACATGCAACGTACAATTGTTCATGGGAAAAACAATCAGTATTAAGATCTATACCACATTTTTCTAATGATTGACCTTGAGCTTTGTTAATGGTGATTGCAAATGCTAATCGAATTGGGAATTGCAATCTTTTAAATTGAAAAGGCAGATCCGTTGGAATCATGGGAATGCGAGGAATAAGAACAGCCTCACCCTCAGAAGGCCCTGTCAAGATTGTGGCATCTATTAGGTTTTCCATTGTTTTTTTTTACGGCAAGTCGCGTGCCATTGCAAAGCTTTGGTGGGTTGATATTTCTTAAAAGTAATATTGGTACGCCTATTTTTAGTTGTAGCACGTGTGGTGGAAACCCTGAAAGATCTATGGAATTTAAAAATTCAGATGGATAATTAACCGCTTCATTTGGTTCCAAAACTGTGTCGACTGACTTGTAAAGGACTGCCTGGTCTCGAATCTTGGTCAAAACAATATTGTTGATTTCGTGGACGTCTATATTTTTGGGTGCGAGAATCGCTCTTTCACTTAGCCATTTATTATTTTTATAATTTTTTAGAATATTCGGAAATACTTTTTCAATCAATTCATTTTTGGACGTCACTAAATTACAGAAATCAGCAGGTAGTTGTATACGTCCTGAAATTTCCAATTGCCAGCAATTGATCTGAAAATGTTTGACCAAAGTCATCGTTTTGCAATCGGACACGCATATTTGTAGTTAATTTTAATATTTTTACGTGTGCCCATAAATTAGAATTTTTCAGGCAAGCTTTCATTTCGTCTGCAGGAGTTGATCTAGGTATTATAGGTAATGTTTGCCTGAAATCTCCCGCAAGCAATATTAATGTGCTGCCAAAGGGTTTTGAATTCCCTCTCAAATCTTTCAAGCATTAATCCAGAGCCTTGAGCGATTTTTTGTGTGCCATTGTGCACTCATCCCAAATAATAAGTTTGCATTGCTGCAATACTTTACCCATCCCAGATGATTTGGAAATATTGCACGTGGGAGTTTCTGTAGAATGCAAATTCAGAGGCGATTTCAAAGCGGAATGAGCAGTTCTTCCACCAGGCACCAATGTTGCGACTATTCCGGACGACGCAATTGCCAACGCTATATCATTTTTTGATCGAATTGATGCCAGAATCAGTTTTATCACAAACGTTTTACCAGTACCTCCTGGCGCATCCAAAAAGAAAATTTCTCCAACGTTGTTATCGACACAATGCATTATCGTATCATAAATGTCTTTTTGTTCCGACGTTAACTTGGAAATGTTATTTTGTACATACGACAATAGATCACTCGTACTGTAACTTTGTTCACGATCCAATTCTACACATGTCGAAACAACAGCGATACGGTTAGGTGAAGGCATTCCCAAATCCTGAAGAGGTTTGTTTGCCATACGTACGCACAAATCTTCTATAATAACTGAAGTGTAGTTATAAATTTCTGATGTAAAATCAAAAGTCATATCTGACGTCTCTAACTGTTTTCGATGGCGTATATCTTCGGACATTTTTGACTTATATTTTTCCCATAACTCTGTAGGAGCTGATGGAGAGCAAGTTGTTAAAATGATGCCAAACAATTCACGAATTTGACTTGGGGTTGACGTTTCGCACGCGTCATTGATGCAGTTATCCCAGTGTTGGTCATTCTCCAATAAATTCAGAGCTTGGCATGCACTACGGTAAGTGTCATGTGTAGTACCGTTTACAGTTCTCAAATACTCAAAGGATGTCGGACCGGGTACATTCACCAAAAGCAGGCGTAGAAAGAAGCATTCATGTTGATTGGGGTGAACGGTGTAGAGGCTTCCTATCGTGGTATCTTTGAAGATGGTAGGTTGGCCGTCGACTGACTTACCCTGTTTTCGACGTTCAAATACTTTATTTTTAGTATTCCACGTGTAATACGAAGGCACTTCAGTATAGAGCAGTTTTTTTGCAAAAGAATAATTTTTGATAAGCGAAAAAAAAGCTGTTAATGTTGTATCCGGTGGATTCAGGGCTCTTTCTTGCACGTTGGTTTCTGTGAAATAAACACGTTGACAATTCTGTAAATGTACCGCTAAGTGAACAACAGCTGGACTACATTAATGTATCGGAAATGAAAGAATTCGCCAAACAGCTTCATTACTGCTTATGTATCTTCCAGCCTGATATTGTACGATTTCGTCAAAATATTTGATTTCGGGCTGCAAGCCAAAAACTGTCATGTCACTGCCTTTGTTGACGTTTTTACATATGTATTTGATTGCCTTTACGGAGTTACAGTATTCAACGTTTATGTGTGCATTAAACGTTTTTGATAATAATGGGGAATATGGAACAACCCACTGGTTATCTACTTCGATGGTGGTACCGTTACGCTTCTTTATTATTGCTGTTTTACCGCCATCTTCAGTAGATCTTCTTCTATATTGTGGGTAACCATCATTGCCAGTAATTGTGTTTGATACTAAAAGTCGAGGATATTGCTTTGTGCACCTTCCTTTGGCCATGCATGGTGAATTTTCGTTCAGTGCACCGCAAGGTCCATGTATCACATTTTTTACAATAATATCATGTAAACCCTTATCGACATTTTTATCAGGTATTTCAGCAGAAATCACATCATCAATTTCGTTCGAAGTAATTTTTTTTATGTAGCCAGATTAGTATATGTGCGTGTGGCAAACCTTGTTTTTGCCATTCCACTGAGTACATCCAGCATCGCACTGACCCAGACACTTCAAGTTTTACTATGTAGTTTATCAGTGATTTCAACTTTTGCCGGAAGACACGGGCCGTAATGTCATGCCTATGAACCGCCGATTGTCCTTGAAGTTAAAGCTGCAGTATCTCGTCCCAAGATTGATTACATGTGAATGTAATAAATAAATCTGGACGACCATAGAGACGAACATACGCAATAGCCTCTTGAGCATATTCATGCATATGACGGGGACTGCCAGCAAATGACGAAGGTAAAATTGTTAATCTTCCGTTTGTGGTATTACCGTCATTTATAACTGCATCTCGCAAATGAATGTATTGTTCAGTTCGAGCTTGGTCTGATTCAGGCGGATATATAGCAAACGTTCTGATTCAATTTTAGCATACATATCAACGACAAATTGGTGAAACAATTCACGGCATTTTAAAATATAATTTTCTTCATCCTGCCGAATCATTAGTCTATAGGAATAATAATGCATTGCACTGCATTTCTTATTCATTTCTTTGTTAGTGGCTGGATTCATCAATTTAATATTAAAGTGATAGCCGTCGGCTCCATCCCAAAAAATGATAGGATATTGTAGGGCATCGTAGCATCGATGAGTTTCAGCAATTATTAACAACTGAGCGTTTCACTTATGAAGAATAATATCTCGAGATAAAAACTGATCACCGACCATAACGATTGCCACTTCGTCGATAGTTGGAGCATTGTATCTACGCACATGTTGGCCAGGAGGCGTTTTGTCAGCGGAAATAACAATTTTATGCGTATCAGTAGGCATCAAATCGATTACTGTTTTGAACAGACGCACTAAATTAGTATTTTCGTGGAAAAGATTTTGCAATTGGGAAACGATTGCCCTTTCAACGTTGGGAGAAATTTCGCAACGTGCATTCAATTCAGAATTTCTATCACTGATGAAGTACAATTGTAAAAATTTATGATTCTCGCCTGAGAATGGTAGAAGGGACCCTGCTCTATGATAAATTTGCCCTTTTACTTTGAAAGTAGACATAAATTGATCTGGATTTTCGATTTGGGCTCCAAACGACGTCATTTGGAAACATGAGTTGTATTTTCTGATTTGTGACAAAAAACGCTTAGATTCTGACGTATTTTCAGTAAGGAAAGTCTTCAATGGCTCTGGTGGTGCAGCCAATAGAGGAAGTTTAACTTTTCCTGAGGCGCAACACATTCCCATTGTTTCACCATTGAATTTCAAGGCCTTGCAATAGGGACAAATTTTAGACATTGTCCCGATTTGAACACATCTACTCAAGCTATAATCATCGACTGGGCTGTACCTGAATGCCAGGCGATAACTTTCAGGTTGCTCTGATTCCTCGGCACGCTTTCTTTTCTTACTTTCTCTATCAGCAGCAAGCCTGATTTCTTGCTGTTTTTGTGATTCCTCGGCACGCTTTCTTTTCTTACTTTCTCTATCAGCAGCAAGCCTGATTTCTTGCTGTTCTTGTAATTCCTCGGCACGCCTTCTTTTTTCACTTTCTCTTTTAGCAGCAAGTCTGCTTTCGCGTTGCTCTGGTAGTTCCTCGGCACGATTTCCGTTCTTTCTTTCTCTATCAGCCTCAAGCCTGTTTCCTTGCTGTTCTTTTGATTCCTCGGCACGCTTTCTGTTCTTTCTTTCTCTATCAGCCTCAAGCCTGTTTCCTTGTTGTTCTTTTGATTCCTCGGCATGCTTTCTTTTCTGACTTTCTCTATCAGCAGCAAGTTTTTTGGCATAGACTCTTTGAGCATCTTCATCGGCTTTTGCCATTGTAAGTTCATCAGCCATTTTAAACTTAAACATTAATAGATTTCTACGTGAACATATATGTGTTAAATATCTTTAATGACGTCACCGTCATAGCAAAAATGACGACAATTAACTTCATGACGTCAGTCGATACAGAAACATGACGTCACCTGACAGACAGACACACAGACAGACAACTTATTTTTATATATATAGAAGACAGAGATAGATAGATAGATAGATTTTTGAAGTTACCAGTTTTTTACTCTTTAAGAAATTTAATCTCTTTCAATACTGTTGTCTTTTCAAAGATATTTGATTATTCAAGCAAGCCGATTAACAGACAAAGTGAAACAGACATAACAGACAGACAACTTATTTTTATATAGATGTATATATATATATATATATATATATATATATATATATATATATATATATATATATATATATATACATATATATATATATATATCCTAGTTGGTCACCCCAACACCTAGTTGGTGGGGGCGCTTTGCCCCACCCCCCAAGCCCCCGCGCGCGCGTCAGTCATTACGCGCCATATTAGTTATGCGCCATTGTAGTTGTGTCCCTGTGTCCCACCTGTGAATATAGATAGATAAATATGTTTTTAACTACGTAAAACTTGCGAATATACAACATTCTTGGCTCTCCCATTGTCTGTGCATATACAATGCCTTATATACTTATAATGAAGTCATATGCAAACGCTCTTTTTACAAACAAACAAATATGCATACATACAACTTATTTTTATATAGATAGATAGATAGACACACATATACAATACAAATTAACTACGTAAAACTTGCGAAAATACAACATTCTTCGCTGTCCCATTGTCAGTGCATATAAATAGATTGTCAGGTTTACCGACACTCAAACATGCCACGTACAATTGTCCATGGGAAAAACAATCTGTATTAAGATCTGTACAGCATTTTTCTAATGATTGCCCCTGAGCTTTGTTGATGGTGATTGCAAATGCTAATCGAACTGGGAATTGCAATCTTTTAAATTGAAAAGGCAGATCCGTTGGAATCATTGGAATGCGAGGAATAAGAAAAGCCTCACCCTCAAAAAGCCCTGTCAACATTGTTGCCTCTATTACGTTTTCCATTGTTTTTTTACGGCAAGTCGCGTGCCATTGCAAAGCTTTGGTGGGTTGATATTTCGTAACAATATTATTGGTACGCCTATTTTTAGTTGTAGCACGTTTGATGGAAACCCTGGGAGACCTAGAGAATTTTAAAATACTTATGGATAATTAACCGCCTCATTTGGTTCCAGAACTGTGCCGACTGACTTGTAAAGGACTGCCTGGTCTCGAATCTTGGTCAAAACAATATTGTTGATTTTGTGGATGTCTTTATTATTGGCTGTCAGAATCGCTTGTTCTTTTAGCCATTTATGATTTTTATAATTGGTTAAAATATTCGGAAATACTTTTTCAACCAATTCATTTTTGGACGTCACTAAATTACAGAATTCAGCAGGCAGTTGAATACATCCTGAAATTGAGTCTACTGGGAGCTTTCCATTTCCAATTGCCAGCAATTGATCAGGAAATCTTTGACCAGTCATTGTTTTGCAATCGGACACGCATATTTGTAGTTAGTTTTAATGTCTTTACGTGTGACCATAAATTAGAATTTTTCGGGCAGGCATTCATTTCGTCTGCAGGGGTTGATCTAGGTATTATAGGTAATGTTTGCCTGAAATCTCCCGCAAGCAATATTAATGTGCTGCCAAAGGGTTTCCAATTCCCTCGCAAATCTCTCAATGTTTGATCCAGAGCTTCGAGCGATTTTTGTGTTCCATTGTGCACTCATCCCAAATAATAAGTTTGCATTGCTGCAATACTTTACCTATCCCAGATGATTTGGAAATATTGCACGAGTGAGTTTCTTTAGAATGAAAATTCAGAGGCAATTTCAAAGCGGAATGAGCAGTTCTTCCACCAGGCAGCAACGTTGCGGCTATTCCGGATGACGCAATTGACAACGCTATGTCATTTTTTGATCGAATTGATGCCAGAATCAATTTTATCACAAATGTCTCACCAGTACCTCCTGGGGCATCCAAAAAGAAGATTTCTCCAACATTGTTATGGACAAAATGCATTATCTTGTCATAAATGTCCTTTTGCTCAGACGTTAACTTAGAAATGTTATTTTGTACGACAATAAATCACTCGTGCTGTATCTTTGTTCACGGTCCAATTCTACACATGTTGAAACAGCAGCGTTACGATTAGGTGAAGGCATTCCCAAACTATGAAGATGTTTGTTTGCCATACATACGCACAAATCTTTAATAAAAATAATAATACTAAATACTAAATACTAGATACTAAATACTAGATATTTCTAAATGTTTTTAATACATATATATTAAATATAGTATTGAAAATCTATGCAAATTTTTATTTTCTCTCATTAAGTAATTTAATATAAGTATCTCCATGCATAAAAATCTTCCTCAGTTTTTCCTTAGAAGTTTGACAAGTGTGACAACGTCATTGCCTTGCTAAGGTATACAAAAATGACGTGACTAACAAATAGTTTTCTCTAAATTAAGGACCTTAACGAATTTTCTCAAACTTTTGACAATAACTAAAGCGTAATATAGTTTTCTGATGTAAAATCAAAGGTCATATCTGACGTCTCTAACCGTTTTCTTGGAGTATATCCTCAGCCATTTTCGATTTATATTTCTCCCATAACTCTGTAGGAGCTGAAGGAGAGGACGTTGTTAATATGATTTTGCAAAAGAAAAAAGTTTTTTTGCAAAAGAATCATTTTGACATAACGAAAAGAAAGCAGTTAAAGTTGTGTCTGGTGGATTCAGGGCTCTTTGTCGCACGTTAGATTCCAAAAAATAAACACGTTGTCCATGCTGTAAATGTACCGCTAAGTGAAAGGTTGTCTGCTCCAATTACAATCACTACGCGATCTAAGTTTCCTTTTTTTTATCAAGGAATAAAATTCCGGAATAGTAATGATAATACAGTTAATGACATAACAAGGTTTGAAGAATTTAGAAATAAAGTTCAGGAAAAAGTGTGTTCTAATTAACAATTTTATGTGATTATTTGTCACCTTTATTTGTATATCATTTATAAATTTATGGACTTTTTATAATAAACTTGAGTGAGTGGTATATAATACACAAGTACCAAAATCCTTCCCCCTACGGAAAATAAAAAACAAAGCTCAAGTAAAATTTTGAAATTTGTAAACTTTTGTTTCCTGTTGGGAGTATTTTCCTGGGAGGGGGGGGGGGTATTTATTGGAGGAATATTTTCCGCGGAGCAATTTTCTGGGGGGAGGGTATTTTCAAAGGGGTGTATTTTTCGGGAGGTGGGGTATTTTCCGCTGGGATTATTTTCAACGGGGTGTATTTTCTTTTTTTTGGGGCGGGGGGGTATTTTCCACGGGGATATTTTTATCGGGGGAGGGGGAATATTTTCCCATGGGGGAAAGAACGCCTAGAGCTAAAATTGGTATACACCTCCCAACTGATGAAAACAGCGTAAACAAATTTGATGAAATAGAAATTTGAATATGCACAGTCGCAAAAAGCCAGTCTTCGGTTAATGCAATAGCTACAGAATTATAGAGCAACCCGCGGCCCATAGTAATATTTCTTAAGCATCTTTTTAAAAACGGTGCTACAAAATTGCCATTAAGTTTGCTCGTTTAAGTTTCGTTTTAAGTTTCGCTGTTTCTTTTAAGTTTTAATGTTGCTCCTATCTTTCAGTTGAAAAAAAAACTTGTTTTTATTTATTTAATTACAATAATCAAACGACTCAAACTCAAAATGAGCAGAAATTAATATGAATAGGGTCACAATTCCTATGCCTTTTCAAGGAAAGAACATAATTTGCACTTTATTGAATTTTTTTTTAATGTTTTGACTTTTATAACTTTAATAAATACAAAATTATTAAGATTTTAAGAAATAGAAATCTTTACGTGATATTAAACTGATAAATCATATTCATTTGTATTTTTTTAAGCAATTAAATGAAAAAAGTTTTTTTCAACTGAAAGTACGGAGCAGCATTAAAATTTAAAACGAACAGAAATTATTACGTATATGAGGGGGGTATTATACTGATGATTTAAGCATCCTTGATGAAAGTATGAGCAAAATAATTGAACTGTTAGAGGTTTTGCGAAATCAGGGTGCCAGAATAGGCTTGAAAATTATGGTAAGAAAACTAAGTCACTAAGGCTAGGAATAAGTGCAGATGAGAAGGTGAGGTTGGGTCAGAGAATTGGGACAGAATTCAAATTTTTGTGTTAAGAGCGAGGTATTTTGGAGGAGTAAACCCCCTAATATAGGCCTACGTAATAATTTCTGTTCGTTTTAAGTTTTAATGTTGCTCCTTTCTTTCGTTAAAAAAAAAAATTAATTTCTGATCGTTGTTTAAACAATTCCAGGAAATCTGGCTGCTCCAGACTTCCTTAACTTAATATTTCCAGGTTAAGGAGCAGCACTAAACCTTTTTTAAGTTACCTCTTTTAAGTGACCAAAGACATTGGAGGGAAATTAGCCCCCACCCTAGCCCCCTTTTCCTAAAGTCATCTGAACAAGAATTTGGGATTCATTTGAGCACTTATGTATTGTGTGGCAAACACTCAACAAATGAAGCTGGGTTAACCCTAATGAAAAATAGCAACATGTAATGAAATTATAATACTTTAGAGACAAATTTGGGCTGTATATTTGTGTATTAGGGGTGTGGGGGTAAAGTATGTTGATTCCGCATGCAAAATGTGTTGCAAGAAAGACTAATTGCGAAAATAGTTTGAAATATGTTTAATTTGGGCTATATATTCGTACATCAGGAGGGGGAGGGATAAAGTATAGCGAGGCTGCGTGCAATGTGTGTTAACTATGCCTATTCTATATATTATGAAGTAAGAATTGTTTTCTTAACATGTTTCCTTCTCTCCAGTTAGTTATCTAGGAAAATGCTACCTGGGTATTCCCTATGCATTTTGCCATGATTCCAATCAAATGAGCCTCACCCGATCCAAAGTTTATGCGACAACATGATCTGTAAAAACCATAATAAGGCCCAGGACATGACTTACAACCCTTGCCCAATAATCTATGGGGGTCATTCTAGACAATGTTATATGTTCGTTGGATTATTATGAACATAATGGTTATCTCACACTTTCGATCAGATATGTTTTGGGAATTGAGTATCTCAGGGACACGGGACTAGTTGCCCTCCATCACTTTTGACTTTTAAAAGGGAACTAGAACTATACACTTTCATTCCAATGAGCCTCCTCTTACCTTAACAGGACCATCCCTTCCATAAAAACCTCATACGCCCCTGGGGCATTACTTACAACCCTTGCTCCCAGACTATGAGGAGTTTTGTCAGCCCCAAAGGCTTTGCAACGTGATCTTTGGACATTTTTTTAAGCAGATTCTATCGGATTCATTTGGGGAAAATCAATCCGAAGAGGGGGGCATGGAAAAATGGGGGAAGAGGGGGTTTCTTCTTTGGGCATGGAAGAGGGGGGGGGGGTAACTGGCCTCCGATCATTGACTCACAAAAAAGGCACTAGAATTTCTCATTTCCAATCCGACGAGCCCCCTCCAAAGTTTATTTGACTAACATTTCTACAAGCTTAAATGACCCTGGGTAATAACTCAAAACTCCTGTCCTGAGGACTGTAGGAGGGGGGCTGTCATGCAAAAGGCATAATTTCTAGACCTTTTAACAAAGCCGAAAAAAACATTATTTTAAATTTTGATTGGATGTGTCTAGGGAAATGATGACCGTGGGAAGGGGGGCTAGCTTTCCTCCAATCACTTTTGATTATCAAAAAGGATTTTCAATTTCGAATTGGCTGAGTCCGTTTCAAAGTTTCTGTCATAACTACTTATACTACTTATAATACTACCCTGGTCAAAAAAAAAGCAAAAAAATAAATAAATCAATAAACACATAATACATTGCGCCCGCATTGCTCTAGCACTATTGCGCTGCCTATGATAATAATAGCATAGGTCATAAAGGCCCGCTATCGGCGGATAAACAAAAATACAAATAGTATATTAAATTTTAAGTTAATAAACTTACATTTTCGGGACATTCTCGATTTTCCCGATGAATCCGTGAGCTCAGCTACGAAGAAAAAAACGTGTCAGTCGATGTCCATTTCAGCGTTCCGGATACACCTCCCGTACCCCTCAATGGGTCCCGATGTAGTTCTAGGCAACACAAAAACTTTGCTGAATTTGTTGATTTGCGTATTTTTTGTGTCAACTTCTCGTCGACAGATGGGTCGCAGTTTCAACATTCGATCAGGAATTTCTGATTAAAAACAAGAATAAGATACTTAAACTGCAAAATATGACAAAATCCAAGTGGAGTCAATTAAATAAAGCAAGATGAAAGCGCCATAGATATACGAGTACATGCGTTGAAACACAAGAGAATCATGGCAAAATGCATAGGGAATACCCAGGTAGCATTTTCCTAGATAACTAACTGGAGAGAAAGAAACATGTTAAGAAAACAATTCTTACTTCATAATATATAGAATAGGCATAGTTAACACACATTGTACGCAGCCTCGCTATACTTTATCCCTCCCCCTCCTGATGTACGAATATATAGCCCAAATTAAACATATTTCAAACTATTCTCGCAATTAGTCTTTCTTGCAACACATTTTGCATGCGGAATCAACATACTTTACATGTTGCTATTTTTCATTAGGATTAACCCAGCTTCATTTGTTGAGTGTTTGCCACACAATACATAAGTGCTCAAATGAATCCCAAATTCTTGTTCAGATGACTTTAGGAATAGGGGGCTAGGGTGGGGGCTAATTTCCCTCCAATGTCTTTGGTCACTTAAAAGAGGTAACTTAAAAAAGGTTTAGTGCTGCTCCTTAACCTGGAAACATTAAGTTAAGGAAGTCTGGAGCAGCCAGATTTCCTGGAATTGTTTAAACAACGATCAGAAATTAAATTTTTTTTTTAACGAAAGAAAGGAGCAACATTAAAACTTAAAACGAACAGAAATTATTACGTAGGCCTATATTAGGGGGTTTACTCCTCCAAAATACCTCGCTCTTAACACAAAAATTTGAATTCTGTCCCAATTCTCTGACCCAACCTCACCTTCTCATCTGCACTTATTCCTAGCCTTAGTGACTTAGTTTTCTTACCATAATTTTCAAGCCTATTTTGGCACCCTGATTTCGCAAAACCTCTAACAGTTCAATTATTTTGCTCATACTTTCATCAAGGATGCTTAAATCATCAGTATAATACCCCCCTCATATACGTAATAATTTCTGTTCGTTTTAAATTTTAATGCTGCTCCGTACTTTCAGTGAAAAAAACTTTTTTCATTTAATTGCTTAAAAAAATACAAATGAATATGATTTATCAGTTTAATATCACGTAAAGATTTCTATTTCTTAAAATATTAATAATTTTGTATTTATTAAAGTTATAAAAGTCAAAACATTAAAAATAAATTCAATAAAGTGCAAATTATGTTCTTTCCTTGAAAAGGCATAGGAATTGTGACCCTATTCATATTAATTTCTGCTCATTTTGAGTTTGAGTCGTTTGATTATTGTGATTAAATAAATAAAAACAAGTTTTTTTTTCAACTGAAAGATAGGAGCAACATTAAAACTTAAAAGAAACAGCGAAACTTAAAACGAAACTTAAACGAGCATCCATGCAATAAGTGAGTTTCTTTGTTGGTCAAAAGGGGGGATTGCAATTTTTACGAATCGGGCTTCATCAATTCCAAATGTGTATTTTCATATTTATCCTACTCCATTTTCAAATGGTTTCAAGCCCTTATTTAAGAATTTGTTTAAATTTGTTTTTAAAATGACCTTTTTCAGTTAAGAGCAATGGTAATAATAGTTGGTATTTCTCACTGAGTTACAAATGGCAATTTTGTAGCACCGTTTTTAAAAAGATGCTTAAGAAATATTACTATGGGCCGCGGGTTGCTCTATAATTCTGTACCTGGCCTTGATCAATTCTGGATTTTTATCAGTAGTCAATGGCCCACTCGTTCTCACTTAAGAAGGCGTCAACAACTTCCTTCATAGCAAAATTGGGTATCAGCTGATCCTGAGTTAATGGAGCTCGGGTTACTGGGTCGAAGTGACCAACTCTCTGTAAGTGTTCTTCAATATCCTTTCTGTCATATGTGATACCCGACGGGGTTATCACCGGGTCTTTAAGAGTTTCGAGACTTATCTTTCCACACAAAAAGTCGGGAACATCCCTTTTCATTCGACGTTCATCGACCTTGCTGAACAATGCCTCAAGTTCCCCAACATATCTATCACTCTTTTCTTCCATTGAGGCAATTTCATCTTGGACTTCACTATAATCTCTTCCATTGTGAATATTCTCAATCTGCCTATCCTTATCTTCAAGAATCAAGCGATTCAAATATGTCTGAAGTTCAATTTCTTCTGAAACCCGTTTACATTCCAATACGTTCCATCTTCGTTTTCTCGATTTCCTAATAAACGACGTAATATCATCGCCAAACAAAAGCTTTTGATCGCGTGCTAAATCTTGAGCAGTTTGAAAATGATTGATAGCTTCGTCAAATTGTTCAAGTTCCATTAGGGCCTGACCTAGGAACACATGAACCTTCACAAAGAGTAAATCTAATTCCAGTGCTTGCCTGCAGTCTTGGCATGCTGCAATCCACCTTCCAAGCTTCAAGTTACAAAGTGCTCGATTTGTGAAATAAGGTGGGAAAAGGTTATTCTTTGCAATAGCCTTTGAGTAGCAGGAAATAGCATCCTCATATTTTCTCTGTTGGAAATATCTGTTCCCTTGTTCTTTTAAGTCCTTGTCACTCATATCCTTAACATTTAATCTTTTTGGTGATTCACTTTTGGGACCCTTCTCTTTCATATCATTAATTCTTCCACTTCCAAAAATTCTTCAAGGTTTTGACATGACTCGTTCAAATATTATGATTGTCAAAATATTTCGAAATATTTATGCAATACCCAGTTTTTACATTTAAACCCTCAACACAAAAATACATACAACTTATTTTTATATATATAGAAGATATAATCTGGCGTAACAGACATATGTAACAGACAACAGACAGACAACTTATTTCTATATATAGACTAGCTGTTGGGGTGGCGCTTCAAGCCACCCCAACACCTAGTTGGTGGGGCGCTTCGCGCCCCCCAAGCCCCCCCCCCCCCGTGCGCGTAAGTCGTTACGCGCCATATTAGTTATGCGCCATTGTAGTTGTGTCCCTGTGTCCCACCTGTGAATATAGATAGATTTATATATGTGTTTCAAACTACGTAAAAATTGCGAATATACAACATTCTTGGCTTTCCCATTGTCTGTGCATATACAAAGCCGTATGTACTAATAATGACGTCATATGCAAACACTCTTTTTACAAATAAAAAACATGCATACACACAACTCGTTTTTATATAGATAGATAGATAGATAGATACAATACAAATTAACTGCGTAAAACTTGCGAATATACAACATTCTTCGCTGTCCAATTGTCGCTGCATATAAATAGATTGTCAGGTTTACCAACCCTCGAACATGCAACGTACAATTGTCCATGGGAAAAACAATCAGTATTAAGATTTATACCACATTTTTCTAATGATTGACCTTGAGCTTTGTTAATGGTGATTGCAAATGCTAATCGAATTGGAAATTGCAATCTTTTAAATTGAAAAGGCAGATCCGTTGGAATCATGGGAATGCGAGGAATAAGAACATCCTCACCCTCAAAAGGCCCTGTCAAGATTGTGGCCTCTATTAGGTTTTCCATTGTTTTTTTTTTACGGCAAGTCGCGTGCCATTGCAAAGCTTTGGTGGGTTGATATTTCTTAAAAGTATTATTGGCACGCCTATTTTTAGTTGTAGCACGTGTGGTGGAAACCCTGAAGGATCTATGGAATTTAAAAATTCAGATGGATAATTAACCGCTTCATTTGGTTCCAAAACTGTGTCGACTGACTTGTAAAGGACTGCCTGGTCTCGAATCTTGGTCAAAACAATATTGTTGATTTCGTGGACGTCTATATTTTTGGGTGCGAGAATCGCTCTTTCACTTAGCCATTTATTATTTTTATAGTTTTTTAAAATATTCGGAAATACTTTTTCAATCAATTCATTTTTGGACGTCACTAAATTACAGAAATCAGCAGGTAGTTGTATACGTCCTGAAATTGAGTCTATTGGGAGCTTTCCGTTTCCAATTGCCAGCAATTGATCTGAAAATGTTTGACCAGAGTCATCGTTTTGCAATCGGACACGCATATTTGTAGTTAATTTTAATATTTTTACGTGTGCCCATAAATTAGAATTTTTCAGGCAAGCTTTCATTTCGTCTGCAGGAGTTAAACTACGTAAAAATTGCGAATATACAACATTCTAGGCTTTCCCATTGTCTGTGCATATACAAAGCCGTATGCACTAATAATGACGTCATATGCAAACGCTCTTTTTACAAACAAACAAACATGCATACACACAACTCGTTTTTATATAGATAGATAGATACAATACAAATTAACTGCGTAAAACTTGCGAATATACAACATTCTTCGCTGTCCAATTGTCGCTGCATATAAATAGATTGTCAGGTTTACCGACCCTCGAACATGCAACGTACAATTGTCCATGGGAAAAACAATCAGTATTAAGATCTATACCACATTTTTCTAATGATTGACCTTGAGCTTTGTTAATGGTGATTGCAAATGCTAATCGAATTGGGAATTGCAATCTTTTAAATTGAAAAGGCAGATCCGTTGGAATCATGGGAATGCGAGGAATAAGAACAGCCTCACCCTCAGAAGGCCCTGTCAAGATTGTGGCATCTATTAGGTTTTCCATTGTTTTTTTTTACGGCAAGTCGCGTGCCATTGCAAAGCTTTGGTGGGTTGATATTTCTTAAAAGTAATATTGGTACGCCCATTTTTAGTTGTAGCAAGTGTGGTGGAAACCCTGAAAGATCTATGGAATTTAAAAATTCAGATGGATAATTAACCGCTTCATTTGGTTCCAAAACTGTGTCGACTGACTTGTTAAGGACTGCCTGGTCTCGAATCATGGTCAAAACAATATTGTTGATTTCGTGTGAATATTGTTATATTCACAGGTGGGACACAGGGACACAACTACAATGGCGCATAACTAATATGGCGCGTAACGACTTACGCGCACGGGGGGGGGGGGGGCTTGGGAACCCTTGTTCTTTTAAGTCCTTGTCACTCATATCCTTAACATTTAATCTTTTTGGTGATTCACTTTTGGGACCCTTCTCTTTCATATCATTAATTCTTCCACTTCCAAAAATTCTTCAAGGTTTTGACATGACTCGTTCAAATATTATGATTGTCAAAATATTTCGAAATATTTATGCAATACCCAGTTTTTACATTTAAACCCTCAACACAAAAATACATATAACTTATTTTTATATATATAGAAGATATAATCTGGCGTAACAGACATATGTAACAGACAACAGACAGACAACTTATTTCTATATATAGACTAGCTGTTGGGGTGGCGCTTCAAGCCACCCCAACACCTAGTTGGTGGGGCGCTTTGCGCCCCCCAACCCCCCCCCCGTGCGCGTAAGTCGTTACGCGCCATATTAGTTATGCGCCATTGTAGTTGTGTCCCTGTGTCCCACCTGTGAATATAGATAGATTTATATATGTGTTTCAAACTACGTAAAAATTGCGAATATACAACATTCTTGGCTTTCCCATTGTCTGTGCATATACAAAGCCGTATGTACTAATAATGACGTCATATGCAAACACTCTTTTTACAAACAAAAAACATGCATACACACAACTCGTTTTTATATAAATAGATAGATAGATAGATACAATACAAATTAACTGCGTAAAACTTGCGAATATACAACATTCTTCGCTGTCCAATTGTCGCTGCATATAAATAGATTGTCAGGTTTACCAACCCTCGAACATGCAACGTACAATTGTCCATGGGAAAAACAATCAGTATTAAGATTTATACCACATTTTTCTAATGATTGACCTTGAGCTTTGTTAATGGTGATTGCAAATGCTAATCGAATTGGAAATTGCAATCTTTTAAATTGAAAAGGCAGATCCGTTGGAATCATGGGAATGCGAGGAATAAGAACATCCTCACCCTCAAAAGGCCCTGTCAAGATTGTGGCCTCTATTAGGTTTTCCATTGTTTTTTTTACGGTAAGTCGCGTGCCATTGCAAAGCTTTGGTGGGTTGATATTTCTTAAAAATATTATTGGCACGCCTATTTTTAGTTGTAGCACGTGTGGTGGAAACCCTGAAGGATCTATGGAATTTAAAAATTCAGATGGATAATTAACCGCTTCATTTGGTTCCAAAACTGTGTCGACTGACTTGTAAAGGACTGCCTGGTCTCGAATCTTGGTCAAAACAATATTGTTGATTTCGTGGACGTCTATATTTTTGGGTGCGAGAATCGCTCTTTCACTTAGCCATTTATTATTTTTATAGTTTTTTAGAATATTCGGAAATACTTATTCAATCAATTCATTTTTGGACGTCACTAAATTACAGAAATCAGCAGGTAGTTGTATACGTCCTGAAATTTCCAATTGCCAGCAATTGATCTGAAAATGTTTGACCAAAGTCATCGTTTTGCAATCGGACACGCATATTTGTAGTTAATTTTAATATTTTTACGTGTGCCCATAAATTAGAATTTTTCAGGCAAGCTTTCATTTCGTCTGCAGGAGTTGATCTAGGTATTATAGGTAATGTTTGCCTGAAATCTCCCGCAAGCAATATTAATGTGCTGCCAAAGGGTTTTGAATTCCCTCTCAAATCTTTCAAGCATTGATCCAGAGCCTCGAGCGATTTTTTGTGTGCCATTGTGCACTCATCCCAAATAATAAGTTTGCATTGCTGCAATACTTTACCCATCCCAGATGATTTGGAAATATTGCACGTGGGAGTTTCTGTAGAATGCAAATTCAGAGGCGATTTCAAAGCGGAATGAGCAGTTCTTCCACCAGGCACCAATGTTGCGACTATTCCGGACGACGCAATTGCCAACGCTATATCATTTTTTGATCGAATTGATGCCAGAATCAGTTTTATCACAAACGTTTTACCAGTACCTCCTGGCGCATCCAAAAAGAAAATTTCTCCAACGTTGTTATCGACACAATGCATTATCGTATCATAAATGTCTTTTTGTTCCGACGTTAACTTGGAAATGTTATTTTGTACATACGACAATAGATCACTCGTACTGTAACTTTGTTCACGATCCAATTCTACACATGTCGAAACAACAGCGATACGGTTAGGTGAAGGCATTCCCAAATGCTGAAGAGGTTTGTTTGCCATACGTACGCACAAATCTTCTATAATAACTGAAGTGTAGTTATAAATTTCTGATGTAAAATCAAAAGTCATATCTGACGTCTCTAACTGTTTTCGATGGCGTATATCTTCGGACATTTTTGACTTATATTTTTCCCATAACTCTGTAGGAGCTGATGGAGAGCAAGTTGTTAAAATGATGCCAAACAATGCACGAATTTGACTTGGGTTTGACGTTTCGCACGCGTCATTGATGCAGTTATCCCAGTGTTGGTCATTCTCCAATAAATTCAGAGCTTGGCATGCACTACGGTAAGTGTCATGTGTAGTACCGTTTACAGTTCTCAAATACTCAAAGGATGTCGGACCGGGTACATTCACCAAAAGCAGGCGTAGAAAGAAGCATTCATGTTGATTGGGGTGAACGGTGTAGAGGCTTCCTATCGTGGTATCTTTGAAGATGGTAGGTTGGCCGTCGACTGACTTACCCTGTTTTCGACGTTCAAATACTTTATTTTTAGTATTCCACGTGTAATACGAAGGCACTTCAGTATACAGCAGTTTTTTTGCAAAAGAATAATTTTTGATAAGCGAAAAAAAAGCTGTTAATGTTGTATCCGGTGGATTCAGGGCTCTTTCTTGCACGTTGGTTTCTGTGAAATAAACACGTTGACAATTCTGTAAATGTACCGCTAAGTGAACAACAGCTGGACTACGTTAATGTATCGGAAATGAAAGAATTCGCCAAATAGCTTCATTACTGCTTATGTATCTTCCAGCCTGATATTGTACGATTTCGTCAAAATATTTGATTTCGGGCTGCAAGCCAAAAACTGTCATGTCACTGCCTTTGTTGACGTTTTTACATATGTATTTGATTGCCTTTACGGAGTTACAGTATTCAACGTTTATGTGTGCATTAAACGTTTTTGATAATAATGGGGAATATGGAACAACCCACTGGTTATCTACTTCGATGGTGGTACCGTTACGCTTCTTTATTATTGCTGTTTTACCGCCATCTTCAGTAGATCTTCTTCTATATTGTGGGTAACCATCATTGCCAGTAATTGTGTTTGATACTAAAAGTCGAGGATATTGCTTTGTGCACCTTCCTTTGGCCATGCATGGTGAATTTTCGTTCAGTGCACCGCAAGGTCCATGTATCACATTTCTTACAATAATATCATGTAAACCCTTATCGACATTTTTATCAGGTATTTCAGCAGAAATCACATCATCAATTTCGTTCGAAGTAATTTTTTTTATGTAGCCAGATTAGTATATGTGCGTGTGGCAAACCTTGTTTTTGCCATTCCACTGAGTACATCCAGCATCGCACTGACCCAGACACTTCAAGTTTTACTATGTAGTTTATCAGTGATTTCAACTTTTGCCGGAAGACACGGGCCGTAATGTCATGCCTATGAACCGCCGATTGTCCTTGAAGTTAAAGCTGCAGTATCTCGTCCCAAGATTGATTACATGTGAATGTAATAAATAAATCTGGACGACCATAGAGACGAACATACGCAATAGCCTCTTGAGCATATTCATGCATATGACGGGGACTGCCAGCAAATGACGAAGGTAAAATTGTTAATCTTCCGTTTGTGGTATTACCGTCATTTATAACTGCATCTCGCAAATGAATGTATTGTTCAGTTCGAGCTTGGTCTGATTCAGGCGGATATATAGCAAACGTTCTGATTCAATTTTAGCATACATATCAACGACAAATTGGTGAAACAATTCACGGCATTTTAAAATATAATTTTCTTCATCCTGCCGAATCATTAGTCTATAGGAATAATAATGCATTGCACTGCATTTCTTATTCATTTCTTTGTTAGTGGCTGGATTCATCAATTTAATATTAAAGTGATAGCCGTCGGCTCCATCCCAAAAAATGATAGGATATTGTAGGGCATCGTAGCATCGATGAGTTTCAGCAATTATTAACAACTGAGCGTTTCACTTATGAAGAATAATATCTCGAGATAAAAACTGATCACCGACCATAACGATTGCCACTTCGTCGATAGTTGGAGCATTGTATCTACGCACATGTTGGCCAGGAGGCGTTTTGTCAGCGGAAATAACAATTTTATGCGTATCAGTAGGCATCAAATCGATTACTGTTTTGAACAGACGCACTAAATTAGTATTTTCGTGGAAAAGATTTTGCAATTGGGAAACGATTGCCCTTTCAACGTTGGGAGAAATTTCGCAACGTGCATTCAATTCAGAATTTCTATCACTGATGAAGTACAATTGTAAAAATTTATGATTCTCGCCTGAGAATGGTAGAAGGGACCCTGCTCTATGATAAATTTGCCCTTTTACTTTGAAAGTAGACATAAATTGATCTGGATTTTCGATTTGGGCTCCAAACGAGCCTGAGAAATTTGCGTTATTTTAGAAAATAGGGGGAAACACCCCCTAAAAGTCATAGAATCTTAACGAAAATCGCACCATCAGATTCAACGTATCAGAGAACTCTATTGTAGAAGTTTCAAGCTCCTATCTACAAAAATGTGGAATTTTGTTTTTGCCAGAAGGCAGATCACGGATGCGTGTTTATTTATTTTTTTTTTTTATTTTTTTTTTCAGGGGTGATCGTATCGACCCAGTTGTCCTAGAATGTTGCAAGAGAGCTCATTCTAACGGAAATGAAAAGTTCTAGTGCCCTTTTTAAGTGACCAAAAAAATTAGAGGGCACCTAGGCCCCCTCCCACGCTAATTATTTTCCCAAAGTCAACGGATTAAAATTCTGAGATAGCCATTTTATTCAGCGTAGTCTAAAAACCTTATAACTTTGTCTTTGGGGACGACTTACTCCCCCACAGTCCCTGTGGGAGGGGCTACAAGTTACAAACTTTGACCAGTGCTTGCATATAGTAATGGTTATTGGGAAGTGTGCAGGCGTTTTCAGTAGGATGTTTTGGTTGAGGGGAGGGGTTGAGAATAGGGGGATAGGCTGGGGGAACTTTCCATAGAGGAATTTGTCATGGTGGAAGAAAATTTCCCTGAAGGGAGTGCAGGATTTACTAGCATTATTTAAAAAAAAATATGAAAAAAAAATATGAAAAAGTTTTTTCAGCTGGAAGTAAAGACCAGCATTAAAACGAACAGAAATTATTACCCATATGAGGGGCTCACCTCCTCCTAATACCCCGCTCTTTACGCTAAAGTATTTTTAGTAATTTCAACTATTTATTCTACGGCTTTTTTGATTCAGGGGTCATTCTTAATGAATTGGGACAAAATTTAAGCTTTAGTGTAAAGAACGAGGTACTGACGAGGGGGCTAACCCCTTCTTATATGTAATAAAAACTTGAGAATACAAAACTTCTTTACGTAAGCTGATTTATAAGTTACGTATATCTTTTACTAAAAAAAAGATTCGTAAAAAATTAAAAGTTCTAGTTGCCTTTATCTTAATTAACCAAAAAATTGGAGGGCAACTAATGCTTCCTCCCACGCTCTTTTTTCTCAAAATCATTCGATCAAAATTATGAGAAAGCCATTTAGCAAAGAAAAAAGATAATATATATTCAAATTTCGTTTTAATTATTCCTCTGTGGAGAGCCAAAATCAAAACATACATTGATTGAAAAAAAAAACAAGTTTTTTTAACTGAAAGTAAGGAGCAAAATTAAAACTTAAAACGAACAGAAATTACTTCGTATATGAAAAGGGTTGCCTCCTCACCAACGCCCCACTCTTTACGCTAAAGTTCTTTACTGTTTTAAAAAGAAGAGTTGAGAGAAAGAATCAAACTTTAGCATAAAGAGTGGGGCGTTGGTGAGGAAGCAACCCCTTTCATATACGAAGTAATTTCTGTTCGTTTTAAGTTTTAATTTTGCTACTTACTTTCTGTTAAAAAAAATTTTTTTTATTTAATTTATAGAAATGACGACAAAAAGGTGTTTGATAACTCAGGCACTTCTTAATTATTAAAATACCAGTAAAACTGTGTACATTCTCTTTGCTTCATAAAAGCACACTGTTCTTCTCTTTAAAGTTTTGTCGACTATATCTCCTAGTCTACAAATTAAACCCTGAATTGCTGTTGCTAGCAATAGGACAAATCCTGTGTCTTTACTATGATTACCATCATACTAATTAATTAGCTAGCTATGGAAACTAATTAATTAGAAAGGCTGTGGCTGATACCTAAAAATCAATAATTTGCTTTTATCACTTTTGTTATACAGAGGTTTTAATTAAGATTTTCTTAAAATTGCTAGGTGCTACCTTTTTTCAAAAATCGCATTCATAATCTTCGGTAGCTTATTTCCAAGCCCATTACCACCATATTTAGCAACTCCATTTACCAATTATCAGCACCTGGGGCATTATCATGTTTTAATCATTTTATTACTGTCACTTATTCTTCCTCACAAAATAAATCATCCTTCACATTCCATCGTCCTAGCTTATCTGGAAGTGCTTAAACTAGCAAAATCGGGACAGACAGACAGACAGACCGACCGACAGACCAACAGACCGACCGACAGAATTTCCGACCGCTATATGTCACTTGGTTAATACCAAGTGCCATAAAAACCAATTTAAAAAAAATGACTTTCATCCCAACCCAAACCAGAACAAATGGTCCCAACCACAAATCCACCACCTTTTCATGGGGGAGCTGTACACCGCTTGCCCCCTTCCTCCGTCTGGATCCATCACTGCTTCTGAGGTCCCTTACTCAAAACGTATCCAAAGTTTTATTTCGGGTGATTAAAGGCTTGGAGAATATATTATTACCGTATCAAATACGGCATGTTACACAATATAAATTCCACTGGAAAACCCTTATGAAAAAGAAACAATAGAAACTTATATTTAACTTGAGAACAAAATGAGATAAGTTGAACAAACGAGCTAGTTTAACAATAGAACTTGCTCAGTTTGACAACTGAACAATTTGTTCTACAGCTTTTGAGGCAAAATTTATAGCCCTATCCCGTAAGCTTTGGGGGCCAGTGAAAACCACAGCGGCAGTGTTATATGACAAGTGGACTATTTTTAACAAAACACTATCTCAAAATTCTGATCAGATATATTGGGGGGGAAAGGTTGCGGGGGGGGGCTAGCTGCCCTTTAATCGATTTAACAAAGACAAATTTTAATATTAAATCAGCATCTTCCAAAGTATATATCACCACCCCTTCCAAAATAACTCTATATAACCCCGGGCACAACTTACAACCATTGTCGCCTAGGCTCCGGGGGTCTATTGCCCTCAAATGACTTTTGAATCTTAAAAAGAAAACTAGAATTTTAAATTATCAATCAAAAGACCATCCTCCAGGGTTGACATGACCACCTCTTCCAAAACAACTATAGGCCCCCAGGCCACAACTGGAAGACCTTTCCTCCATGCTCTGGGGGGCTGTATAAGCCCAAGAGGCATGGTTATACGACATATAGACTATTTGCGGGAAAGAGAGCATAGGTGCCTGTAACCCTCCAATCAATTTTAACTCTAAAAAAATTTAACTGGAATAATTAAATTTAACTTCGGCTTATATATAAAACATTTAAGAGTTCTGGTTTTTGCAAGGGATCAGACGAAAAGCAAAATGATTAAAAGTTGCAGCCCTCTTCATATGTTGTGCAATATTTTTTCCTTTTTACTTCTATGTATTTATTGATTTTTAAGACAAAATGTGTAATCAAATGCAATATCAAAGAGAAAAGTGTGGACGTTGCTAAATGGTGGTATGCCTCACCCTCCTGTTCCACTTATAACTGTTCCAAATTTTATTTGAGACTTTTCATCAATCAATCTTTTGTCTTTGGAGCATACGGGTTTCTGCTTGCAAAAATCAGAAACAGCAAAAAGGGGAAATTCAAGTTTATTTTTGGTAAAACATTTACCCTGAAAAATGAATCGAATGAAAAGTATTACATACACAAGAGCTACACTCCATGTAGGATTATTATTTAAATTTTTAACACATTTGAAAATGAATTTTAACACATTTGTCTTAACACATTTTAACACATCACTAACACAAGTGATTTTTAACACATTTTTTGCGAATATTCATCACAGTCACTCATTTTAAACTAAATATATTCGAGGCAAATTAACACAAGCAGTACTAGAACAGATTAAACAATGGAAAAAAATAACAGAAAAATATGTTATTAAAACAAAAAATGAGTTTATCAGGAGAAGAAAGTACACTGTCAGGGTAAGATGTTTTATTTTGAAAACTAGCATACATTAAGTAATTCATTAACCCCAGAAATGACTTTACAACCCCCCTCCCCCCTTAGTGTGCAAATATATACCCTGAATTGCATTAATGCAATGGATTTTCTATTATCTTGAAAAAAGCTAGAAAATTTTACGTTGTATAGAGTTATAACGAAATCTCTGATAATATAGATATTACGCTACCGACCCCTATATTACAGCTCTCGTTAAGTGAAAGTATAAAACCCCTCTAAAATTTATATTATTTCAAAACATCATTTTTACTAAAATTGGACAATTAACCAGGTTTAGTAATACTTTCTGATCCATTAATTTTGAACTGGATATTTTAAACATAAGTTTCCCTGAGTCATAATCTGGTTTTTCCTACGTTAACTTCTGTTTTTTTTTCAGAGCCTTTTTTCTTGATGGGGTCATTCTGAATCCCACAAATAAAAGGAGTATAGCATCCATCAGTGTCTCCGAAACTATGTGCGTAAGTGAGTGACTCTGGACCTAAAATAAAGTTTTAAATGCCTTGTAAATTATACGGTAGGGATGTTTTCTTTGATAAGAAAACTTGAGATCTTATAATACACCCAATGGATTGAAATACGTGAAGCTATGATACACATTATCTTAATTTAAAGACTGCAATTTTGGTTTTTTAATAAAGAGTAATTTCCCAGACTGAATAAAATAGTTGACAGCTATGAGTACAAAACCAGATGTAAAAAAAATCTTTGACAACTTTAAAAGATAAGATAAAACTAGACTAATCTTTATAAAAGGGAATATGAAAGCATTTTGCAGAACGAAAAGAGGAGCACCAAGTAAAAGGTTAAGAAATATATTTACTAATAGAGGTGCTAAATGAAAGAGGAACGAGGTGTAAAGGTAGCTAGGAATAGAGAGAAAAACAGAGGAATGATTTAAGAGATAGAATAGAAGATATTTGTGATTATTTGGATCTTACTTTCGCAAAATATTCATTTATCATTTTAGCGTAATTTTCTATTTCGTTTATTTATCAGAAAGGAAACCGAACCATTAATTTTTGTATATTCTTCTTTATCTAGGAGTCTTTCAAAAGCTCACAGGAACGATTGGCCTAAATCCCTAATTTCAAATCAACAAGTAAATCAATTAAAATATTCTGTTACTCAATCCAATAATGGAACTCAAAACCCAACCACAAAACCGAAAGAAAAGATTTAAAAGAAATAAGTTAATGTCACAAATTTCCTTCAGTGATTTTCCGCAGATGGAATATTTCGTAGAGAGGAGGGTCCCAAAGGAAATTTCCGGTAGAGGGGCGGGGTTTTCCAGCGGAATTTTCTTAAAGAAAAGATTTTCCACCAAACAGAGTTCGTTTAAAGGTTTTTTTGGGTTCGATTTTTTGTTTTTGTTTTTTACTGCAGGTTGGCGGAGATCCCAGTCGAAACATACGTTTTTATTTTAACCATTCTTTATTTCACAAATGCGTAAAATCACCCTCGATTTCTAGATTATAATTCCTTGTTTTTTTTCAAACGTCATGCAGCTTTTATTTTAAAAAACGTTTTTTGCAAACGCCATTTATTTCTAGAAGTGCATGTATTTCCTATCAAAAGCCCTAACTATAAAAAAAGGTGTAATTTAACAGAGGTTTCATGTGAAATTCCAAGAATTTTTTTTTTTCAAAATAATAATGTCAACAAAACCCTACATTTTATGCGTCAAATTTATGATATTAATTTGGACTGTTTTACGATTCATACAACTTTAATCTAAAAAAAAGCAAAACAAACTGTGAAAATATAATTAGATAGATTGATAAAATAGATTCTAGGCTGTTGCCAAGAACTCATATGGTATGAGCTCTAGCAAAATTCCAAAAATTAATAGATTGATTTAAAAGGAAAATCAAAGGCTTAATGCCGGTCGGGATTTAAAATAAGAGCTCTGAGCCACGATGTCCTTGTAATATCAAAATTCATTTAGATCCGATCACCCACTCGTAAGTTATAAATACCTCATTTTTTCTAATTTTTCCTCTCCCTTCAGCCCCCCAGATGGTCAAATCGGGGAAAACAACTTTATCAAGTCAATTTGTGCAGCTCCCTGACATTTGCTTATTCTACCTACCAAGTTTCATACCGATTCCTCCACTCTAAGCTTTGCCCAAGATTTCCTTTCCCCCCCTCCAACTCCCCCCAATGTCAACAGATCTGGTCGAAATTTGAAATAAGAGCTCTGAGACATGAGTTCCTTCTAAATATCAAATTTCATTAATATCTGGTAACCCATTCTTAAGTTAAAAATACCTCAATTTTTTAATTTTTCCAAATTAACCCCCCTAGCTCCTCCAAAGAGAACAGATCCGTTCCAATTATGTCAATCACGTATCTAGAACTTGTGCTTATTCTTCTGATAAAGGTTCATCCCCATCTCTCCACTCTAAGCTTTTTCCAAGATTATGAAAATCTGATCTGGGGACTCCTATGTCCCCGGATCAGATTCGAGTCGAAAATGGAGCATCTGAGACGTAAGATCCTTCTATATATCAAGCGTCAATAAGATCCGATCACCTATTCATAAGATAAAGATTTCACGTTTTCCAAGCATTCCGGTTTCACCCTACAACTCCCCCAAATGTCACAGACTCTGGTCAGTATTAAAAATTAGAGCTCTAAAGCACAAAATCCTTCTAAATATCAAATTTCATTAAGATATGATCAACTGTTCGTAAGTTGCAAATACCGCATTTTTTCAAATTTTTCCACATTATTCCTCCCCCCCCCCGACTTCACCAAAGAGAGCGGGTCCGGTCCGATTATATCAGTCAAGCAGTTTTAATTATTCATCTGCGGAGAGCCAAAATCAAAACATCCATTGATTAAAAACTTTCAGAAATTAAATATAAAAAAACAAGCTTTTTAAGGGAAAGTAAGGAGGGGCATTAAAACTTAAAACTTAATTCTGAGACGTAATTCTAAGACGTAATTTCTGTTCGTTTTAAGTTTTAATGTCGCTCGACAGTGGGCAAACTCGACAGTTAAGAAAGAGTAACTATTTTTCTAAAGAAGATTTTTAAGGTTTTAAAGACCTTAGCAAACTTTTTGTATGTTTAGCTAATTTCACTAAACAACCCCCCCCCCTGATAAAAACACACCCAAAATCTAGACATGCAGGTGTGGAATAGCATTAATCAAGAAAAAGTTGGAAAGTAACCTGACAACCAGAAAAATATCACAGATATTGAGAAGAGCTAAGAGCTCATATGGCACTTGTTACGAGGTTGAAAGAGCCAAGACCCATGAAGTTGCATGGTATGAGCTCTAGCAAAATTCTAAGAATCAATAGATTGCTTTAAAAGGAAAATCAGAAGCTTAATGTAGGTCGGGATTTCAAATAAGAGCTTTGAGTCACGAGGTCCTTCTAAATATCAAAATTCATTAAGATCCGATCACGCTTTCGCAAGTTAAAAATACCTCAATTTTTCTAATTTTCCCTCTCCCTTCAGCCCCCCAGATGTTCGAATCGGAGAAAACGACTTCATCAAATAAATTTGTACAGCTCCCTGACACACCTACCAATTTTCATCGTTATAGCACGTCCAGAAGCACCAAACTCACCAAAGCACTGAACCCCACTATCTAACTCCCCCAAAGAGAGCACATCCAGTCCGGTTACGTCAGTCACATATCTACGACATTTATAAGCATTTTCCAAGATTTCTGTTTTCCCCCTCCAGCTCCCCCCAATGTCAACAGATCTGGTCGGGATTTGAAATAAGAGCTCTGAGACATGAGTTTCTTCTAAATATCAAATTTCAATAAGACCCGGTCACCCGTTCTTAAGTTAAAAATAACTCAATTTTTCTAATTTTTTCGAACTAATACCATCCCCCCTAACTCCACCAAAGAGAGTGGATTCAGTCCAGTTATGTAAACCACAGATCTAGGACTTGTGCTTATTCTTCCCACTAAGTTTCATCCAGATCTCTCCACTCTAAGCATTTTCAAAAATTTCCTGTTTCCCCCACCAACTCCCCAAATATCACCGGATAAGGTCGGGATTTAAAATGAGATCGCTGAGAAACGAGGTCCTTCTAAATATCAAATTTCATTAACATCCGATAACCCATTCGTAAGTTAAGAACACCTCATTTTTTTAGTTTTACCTCTCTGAAAGTAAGTTTTGTCCACTGAAAGTAAGGAGCAGCATTAAAACTAAAAAAGAACAAAAATTATTACGCATATGACGGGTTTACCTCCTCGTTATACCTCACTCTATACGCTAAAGTATTTTCAGTAATTTCAACTATTTATTCAACGACCTTTGTGATTCAGAGGTCAGTCTTAAGGAATTGGGACAAAATTTTAGCTTTAGGGTAAAGAGCGAGGTATCGACGATGGTTGAACCCCCTCATACACGCAATAAAAACATAGAATATTAAAGTTCGTTACGTAAATTAATTCGTAAGTTAAATATATTTTTTACCAACGAAAACGTTTGTAAAAAATTAAAAGTTCTAGTTGCTTTTTAAGTAACCAAAAAATTGGAGGGCAGCTAGGCCTCCCCCCTTGCTCCTTTTTTCTCAAAATCTTCCGATTAATTGCAATTAATTAATATGCAAATTTCGTTTTAATTATTTATGTGCGGAGAGCCAAGATCAAAACATGCATTAATTCAAAAAGAAATTAAATAAAAAAACAAGTTTTTTAAATGAAAGTAAGGAGCAACATTAAAACTTAAAACGAACAGAAATTATTATTTATATGAAAGGGGCTTTTTCTCCTCAACGCCCCGCTCTTTACGCTAAAGTTTCTTACTGTTTAAAAATAGAGTTAAGAAAAAGAGTCAAACTTTAGTGTAAAGAGCGGGGCGTTGAGGAGGAAAAGCCCCTTTCATATGCTTAGTAATTTCTCTTCGTTTTAAGTTTTAATGTTGCTCCTTACTTTCATTTAAAAAACTTATCTTTTTATTTAATTCAGCGTAAAGATAGAGGGATGAGTAACAGGTAGGCTAGTTCCCCTATTGTCCGATAAGCAATAATTTATGTTCTTTTAAGTATTAATATCACTCCTTACTTTCTCCAGGAAAAAATTATACAATTTGGAAAAAATACCAACTCGCAGTTTTAAAGCAAATCTGGGTACTTGATAATTATACCGACCACACCATAGAAGTTAATTATAGCGACCAAACTCATGAAGATAAGCTAGAAAACGGAAAACAGAATAAATATAGCTAACATATTTTGCATGCAGACCCGCTATACTTCCCCCAGCCCCCTCCTAATGTGCAAATATATAGCCCAAATTATATATTTCCCCGATATTCTCCGAACGCGGCTCTCTTAATTCAACCTGTGTTCCTATAAATTGAATCACTGTGACGAAACAAGAACCGGAAAATAAGTGACAGGTGACAGAATACATTTGACTTGTATAATTTGGGCTTCGTTTTTGTACATTAGGGGGGAGGGGTAAGTACAGCGAGTCTGCATGAAAAACGGGATTAGCCACGATTATTCTGAATATTATGAAGCAAGAATTGTTTTCTAACTTCACGGTCTCCCAACATTGGCGTAGTTGCTATAACTAATAAGAACCCGGTCATTAGACAGACTGCATCAATCACTAGCAAGACAGTTTGCATTATCTAATTTCTGAATGAGATTTTCACTACTTCGGCTTTGGTTATTGTTTCTGGCATTTCACTTTACTTTTTTTTGGGTTTTTCCTTTTTTGAGGGCTAAGAATGGCTTTGTAATGGTACTTACAGAAATATGCGCTTTATCACTTTGAAAACCAGCAGTTACATTATGCCTTTTCATTTTTTTTTTCAATCTAAAATTTCTCGAAAGTTTTTACTTTATACTCTATTAGTGCATCTAATAATTGTAGAAGTAGCAGTAGCCCTGAGAGTTTCAACTTAAAGCTCTTGGCGTTCCTGATCTATCCCTTTGCACAGCCATATTGCGACTACTTTATTATATCTATTTGGTCATTTACCTTCCTTGGAGTCTTGGACCACAATAATATTATAATCCGTGTCTTGAACTATGGTTATCCCCTTCTTGTTTCTCATCCGGCTTCTAAAAGCCAGAAATGCATCCTTATTACCAACTCATATCAAAAAGTTAACAAAAACTCCACATTCTGAATATCAAATCACAATGAAAGTAGTAGCCACGGAGACAAGGTGAATTTTGTTAGTTTGAATAAGTCAAAAAGTTCGTGGTAATGGACTGTAGATAAGGAACGACTCGGTTCAATAGTAACCAAGACTTAAAAAAACGGCATTTTGACAACAATGGATATATAAAAAGAACTGGCTTTTTATGATGATTTCAAAAAGTATAAGTCTAATTGAACTTTAGTCTACCCATCAAAAGCTACCAGCCTGAGAAAATTTGCCTGATATGCGAGACAAGGGGAAAGACCCCCTATAAGTCAAATAATTGTAATGAAAATCACATCTTTTTAGCCAGACGAAATATCACGGATGCGTGTTTATTTGTTGTTGTTTTTTTTATTTGTTTTTTTTTTCTCAGGGATGATGATATTGACCCAGTACTCCTTAAATATTGGGAGAGGGATTGTCTGAATGAAAATTGAAGTTCTAGTGCTCTTTTTAAAAGACCAAAAAGATTAGAGGGCAAATACACCCCTCCCCCCTTTTTCTTACAATCATCCGGTAAAAATTTTGAGATGGCCATTTCGTTCACCATAGTTGAAAGGCCAAATAACTATGGCTCTGGATATAACACGATCACCAGCAGACCCTGGGGAAAGGTCTTTTAGCCAATTTTGGTTAAAAATAGTTAAAAGATTTAATAGCTACGTTTTTAAAGATAACTTGACCCCTCAACACCCACGGGACAAAGGCTAAAAGCTTTGAATTCTGGCTAGTGTTTACATAGTTTATTGGTTATTGGGAAGTATACAGATATTTTTTCGAGGGAATTATTTCCGGAGGGGGAGCGGGTATTTTATACGGGAAGATTTTCACATTGATAGGGTAGTTTCTGGAGGTGAGCTTTTCAAATAAAACTTGACATGGGGGGGGGGATACTTTACTAAAATTAATATCCAAAATTCTGTTTTAATTTTTCGTGTAAGTTGAGCCAAATTCAAACCTGCATTAGCTGATAAACTTTCAGAAAATAATTTTTTTTAACACATTTTTTTAACTAAAAGTAAGGAGCAACATTAAAACTTAAAACGAATAAAAATTATTTCGTATATGAAAGGGTATGTCCCCTCCTCAGAGTAACTCTCCTTACGCTAAAGTTTGACTTAGTCCCAACTCTATTCTTTAAACTGTTTCCGTCGAAACACTGGCAACCATGTATTTAGAGTACACGGGTTGAAAATGTAGAGGTTCGTGGCCAAATACTTGGGAAATACCAGAGGGTATCTTCCTAGAGAACTAACTGGAGAGGTGGAAACATACTAAGAAAATAATTCTTACATCACAGTATACAGAATAAGAATAATGTAACACATTTTGCATTCAGCCTCGCTATACTTTACCCCCAGCCCCCCCCCCCAGACGATGCGCAAATATATAACCCGAATATATTTTCCAGCTATTCTCGCAGTGCGTCACTCTTGTTTCAACCCGTGTATAAAGGAGCCTATATAGACAATGTCTATGTAGACTGTGAGTGTGCCTGTAAATTGAATCAACTGCGACGAAATAAAAACTGGAAAAATAAGTTATGGTGGCCGAATGCATTTAAAATACATAATTTGGGCTATATTTATACATTAGAGGGGAGGGGCCAAGTATAGGGAGGCAAAGTATATGCAAAGTGTGTTAACCATGATTATTCTGCAGGCTATGAAACAACAATTGTTTTCCTAGCATGTTCCTTTCTCTAGTTAGTTTTCTAGGCCAGTGGTTCTCAAATTGTTGTACGCGCACCCCTTGGGGGTATGCAAAATTTTTAAGGGGTAAGTGGCCGGCTAAAAAAAAAAACAACCCTTTACCTCTAGGACTGACAATTTCAAAT
Organism: Artemia franciscana; assembly: GCF_032884065.1. Lineage (NCBI taxonomy): Eukaryota > Metazoa > Arthropoda > Branchiopoda > Anostraca > Artemiidae > Artemia > Artemia franciscana. The sequence continues at coordinate 3,714,295 of NC_088866.1, forward strand.
GGGCCTATATTATAGCTATAGTTTACTTGGTAGCGGTAACTGAGGTGTAGGCTACCTAAAAAATTGTTTGGGTAAAAAGGGGTACAGTGTCTAAATAAGTTTGAGAACCACTCTTTTAGGGAATGACCCAAGCAATAATTTGCGCTAAATATATGCACTTTAGGAAACAGAGGGGGCAGAGTTGGTCCTGGGGTTGATGGTGTCTGGAGAAAAGTTAATTATAGTCCCCTCCCCTTGCTTCCCAACTCAAAAATAAGAAAAATAAAGCCAAATTAAAGAGAAAAATTAGATTTAAATGGTCAATTCTCCGACCGCGACGCCTTCTATGCCACGGCACTCAGAGCAACTGCCCCAGTTGTCCCATCCCTCAAACAGAACAGGTTAGGGTAAAGTTTGGTAAAATTCTAGTTAATTGACTTCTTGCTATCTCGGAAAGTGTTTAGGTTAGGAAAATGAAACTTTCAGGGATGGGTCTACAGGCTAAAGTATGTCCTGGGAAGGTATTTTAAAGTACCCAACTCCACACCTTCTCCCTCTAGAGGGCCCTGAAATTTGCCTACATGACAGGTATACCTATTGAAATTTTGACAAAACAATATTTTACCTTAATTTTCAGTTACTAGCTGCTTTTCCTCTGCCTTTAGTTCTGAAAATGTAATTGCTGTTACTTGAGTAGAATTTTGAGCCATATCCATGTTTTTTCTCAAAATTTAGGAAATGTATTTGCATATCTTTAAAACCTTATAAAATGGGATTGAGCAAAGTTATGAAGCTGAAAACGATTTTGTTGTACTTCAATTAAGCAGAAGATCTATTTTGCAAGGTTTCACTTTTATAACACACAAATTTTTAAAGGTCATCCAAGGTCAGGGCCCTCTAGTGGGAGAAGGAGTGGAGGTAGGTACTTCAAAATACCTTCCCGGGACATACTTTACCCTGTAGACCCATCCCTGAAAGTTTCATTTTCCTAACCTGAACCCTTTCCAAGAACCCTTCTCCCTTTAGAGGGCCCTAAACTTTGCTTTCATGACAGGTCTATAGGCCTACCTATTGAAATTTTGACAAAACATTTTACCTTAATTTTGGGTTACTAGTTGCTTTTTCTCTGCCTTTAGTTCTCAAAATGCAATTCCTGTTATTTGAGTAGAATTTTGAGCCATATTAATATTTTTTTTCAAAATTTAGGAAATTCATTTGCATAGCCTATCTTTAAAACCTTATAAAATGGAATTGGGCAAAGTTATGAAGCTGAAAACAATTTTGTTGTACTTCAATTAAGCAGAATATCTATTTGGCAAGATTTCACTTTTATAACACACACATTTCTAAAGGTCAGGGCCCTCTAGAGGGAGGAGTGGAGGTAGTTGCTTCAACATACCTTCCCGGGACATACTTTAGTCTGTAGATTCATCCCTGAAAGTTTCATTTTCCTAACCTAAACCCATTCTGAGATAGCAAGAAATCAATTAACTAGAATTTTACCCAGGTTAGGCTGAACTATAGTGGAAGCACCTTCAAATGTGTTAACTAATTTTTTTTTCTCTCTCTCTCTCTTGATAGTTCCTTTTGTAGGATAATATCTTTTTTGATATTTCCCCGCCGTCACCCCTAATGTACAAATATATACAATGAATTGGAATATATCCTGAATTGGTATATATAAGGTAGGGGTAAAGTTTATTTCCGATGTAGCCTAAATGAATGTTAAATCTGGATTCAGGATGCAATTCTGACTATAGAGGTATGTCTGAACTTCACCCCTATCCCCCTTAATGTGCAAGAACATACTCTGAATTGGTATACATAGGGGTGGGGGTAAAGCTCATTTCTGACACATATGAATGTTAAATTTTGATTCAGGATCCAATAGAGGTAAGCTTATCTTTAAGCAGACAGAATAGTCCGTTAATATAAACATTACCCCCAATATCAGTCTATTGACTATGACCCAAAATTGCGTGATTCCACATTTCAATACACTGATGAAAAAAACAACAGAAACTTACATCTAAAAAAGTGAAATCATTCCAATTTCAACAAAAACAATCCAAAATGTACAAGTCAAACAAGATATTCCTCATTCAGACTTCAATCAAAAATGTATGAAGTCATAAGTCAAACAAGATATTCCCAAGCACAGAATTCATGTTGGAAAGAGTCCAGTCCAGACTCTGACGCGCAGACTCTGACTCGGGCTTTTTCCTACAAAGCCTGTCTAACCTGTTTATTTGTATCAATGAGAAATTAAAACTACTAATAAGCAGCGTGCTTCCACTTAGCACTTAGCACATTAATTTCCCTTCTGAAAAGGTGTTTTGTTTGGCGTGTCTTCAGCGGGTGGACTGTTTCATTTCGAATAATAAAAATCAACTGAGTTTTCTGAGGGATTTATCAGTTCGAACTTCAAAGATATACCTCACTAGTTCATAAAACAGGGATGCCAAACCATGGAAACTTTGGGGGAGGGTTAGGATTTTGTTGAGAAGATGGAAAAAGGGTGTTAAAATCATGAGGTATGGGGGACATTTAAATTTATTTGAATAAAATTACTCAAAAAGGGTTTATGACGAAAATGTTCTTCCCTAATTCTATCTAAAATTTCAATTACTCCCCCTCCTCTTATTAACAATGCCAGACTTAGCTAAGAGAGCACCATGTCCTTAGTCAATCAAGGAAGTTAGGGTGATATATTTATCCTGCATACTTATCTGATATAGCAACAACACTCAAGAAGGGAAATTAGGTTAATCCTAATAAATATACCTAAGTATGATAAAAATATTCTACTTTAGAAACAAATTCGGGCTATATATTTGCACATTAGGGGGTGAGGGTAAATTATAGTGGGTCTGAATGCAAGATGTGTTAAGTACATTTAATCTGTATATTATGAAGTAAGAACTGTTTTCTAACTTCACAATCAGGGGCGTAATTTGCTATGGGGAAGGGAGGAACTGTCCTTCCCAGACCTCAGTTCCCCCCAGACCCCGTTTGCCCCCCAGCTTATTTTTTTTCTTCCAAAATCTTGTCAAAACTAAGATTATTCTGCATAATTTAAGCATCAACAGAAACAGATTAGTTTTCTTAAATATATATTTACCTTTATAGCACTTTTATAGTACTAAATAGTACCTTCAAATGGCTTATTCTTATAGTTTTTACTATCATTTTCTCTTGATTTGGGAAAATTGGCTACACCTCCCTCCCCTCCTTTCATCCACTATTTTTACGAAATTACGCCATATGTTCACACTGTCAAAATATTTACCCCTATCTCCCCTAATATGCAAATATATAGCCCAAATTATGTATATTCCATCTATTATGTCGCTTGTCTTTGTCTTGTCTTTCGCTAAGCTAAAAGAAACAAATGAAAGAAACCGGTTCTACAGTGCGTCAGTAGATGAAGTTTTCTTAAGAAAGAAGCTCATTTTTGCAAAGCTTAGCCTTAGCTATTTTAATGAGTATATAAATTTTGCATTCTTTTCGTATTGGATCGCTAATCATGAAATATTCCGAATTTTTTATACTTTTATGTGTTTTTTAAGAAAGAAGCCCATTTTTGCCAAGCTTAGCCTTAGCTATTTGAATGAGTACGTATATTCTGCATTCTTTTCGTATTGGATTGCTAATCACAAAATATACTGATTTTTTTTTTTTTGTATTTTATGTGTTTTCTTAAGAAAGAAGCCCATTTTTGCCAAGCTTACCCTTAGCTAATTGAATGAGTATATAAATTTTGCATTCTTTTCATATTGCAATGTTAGTTCAGAATTTTTTTATTGTATTTTTACAGGTTTTCTCAAGACCCGTGACCATCTTAAAATATGTCGTTTTTAACTACTATGTTTCAAGCTTGAAATCTCAAAAACTAGAGATTAGTTTTTGGCCAGTTATAACCGAAAGACGCCTTGCAAACAAACTTCTTTCAAAGCGGCCAGTTCACATCAAATGCGATGAAAACGAAAACAAATCCATATAAGCATTCATGCAAGATTACTTAGTTGAATAAGCATGAAATGTATATAAACATGTAAATCCCTTACTTTGGGGGAAATTCCTTACTTACGACATTTTTGAAAAAAATGAGGATGTTAAAAAAATAAAATACCGAGAAAAATCACGAATTAAGTGAAGAATGACATTTTTTTTTAATAATAAGTTGGGAAATGTTTCGTTTAATGTTTAAAATTTACAAATTTTGTTTTGTTTTGCCATCTTATATTCCAAATTTCTAATATGTATCACTTTTTTCCCTTTTATGCCTATCTGTCTAGGCACATGGGAATGTCTCGTTTTGACTTAAAAAGTGTTCAGTTGGCAACCCTGCACCTGTCGCCCAATTGGCACCTCTTGGTTTCTAGTGCTGTTGGTGGTCACCTATATTTTAGAGTAGGGCCTGCCTACCGGGTATGAAAAACGAAATTTGTTCTATCCCAAAACAGGGCATTTTTTTTTCCAATTGACTTAAAACAGTAAAGAATCTGTAAACTAGAAGAAGGATATCAAAGCAAAGGCTATCTGAATAACTTAGGTAGTTTAACTTTGAGCTACTATGCCTCCTGATGACCTAATACCACTTGTTTATGCTGCCCAACGCTGTAAAGTATCTAATACGGTATTTTGCACCAGTTTATTGAAAAAAAAAACATTTAACGCAAGATAGCGTCAGTGATTTATTTTTAGCACGTTTCTTATTTCAGGCAAATTTCTAGTCTGATAAGTTTCCCAAACTTTTAGACCCTTTTTATGTAAGCAAGATAATATAAAATACCACACGCATTGGACTAAGAGTATTCCTGCACGCAAGGGTGACTCGAAGCATCCAGGCTTCGGAGGATGAGGTCCCCTCATTTAAACGACTCCAAAATCGTATTGTACGACTCTCGACAATTTATTATACATTAATCCTTTATCATTTATGCTTACCTATGGAGACAAAACAGAAACTAAAGCGGAATGCCTCATACGTAAATGTGTAATTAAAAACAGAAAAATTTGTATTCACCCCTTGTTCAGAGTGGAGTAGTGCTGGACAATCTTGTTTTGTTTGTTTCAGTCAATCAGAGTCAGAGGCATCGGTGAGGTCTTTTTCATTTGCCGAAAACTCGAGTGAATCTATTCGAGAGAGTTCTTAGCAAATTATTAACAAACCTTAGCTAGCTACATATTCTTTTGGCAGTAGCAGCTAGGACAGGTGTTGTCACGGCCAATTTGTAAAGACGATTAGATTGCTTAACCTGACATTTGTTGGTGATTTCCTTCACCTACAAAGTCTCTGAAGCAAATGGGGCTGTGGCAACACTGGAACAGAACTTCAAGCTGTACTTAGAGAACAGTAGAATATGAAGTTCTTTCTTGATTTTGGAAACAATATTGTTGCAAATTAGATATCTGCAACCAAAACCCTCCAACCAAAAAATGAAATTTGCATATCAATTCTTTTTTTGGCTAAATGGCTTTCTCTTAGTTTTGATCAGACGATTTTGAGAAATAAGGGGTGGAAGGAGGCCTAGTTGCCCTCCAATTTTTCGGTTACTTAAAAAGGCAACTAGAACTTTAAATTTTTAACGAACCGTTTTTATTAGTAAAAAATATACGTAACTTAAGAATTAACTTACGTAACAAACTTATATTCTTATATTTTTATTATGTATATGAAAGAGTTTGTCCCCTCCTTAATACCTCTCTCTTTACACTAAGGCTTAGGTTTTGTCCAAATTCTTTAAGAATGACCCCTGAATCAGAAAAGCCGGAGAATAAATAATTGAAATTACTAAAAATACTTTAGCATAAAGAGCGAAGTATCTAGGAGGAGAATAACCCCTCATATGCGTAGTAATCTCTGTTCGTTTTAAGTTTTAATGCTACTCCTTATTTTCAATTGAAAAAACTTTTCAATGTTTATTTTTTCATTTTTTATTTTATAGTAATGCTAGAAAATCCTACACCCTTTTCACTGAATTTCTCTTCCCTCATTACAGATTCCTCTAAGGAAAGATCCTATCACATAGCTTCCTGTCCTCGCCCCCCCCCCCCCAAACCAAAAAAATCTCCCTGAAAACGTCTGTACACTTCCCAATAACCATTACTGTATGTAAACACTGGTCAAAGTTTGCAACTTACAGCCCCTCCTCCGGGGACTTTGGGGGAGTAAGTCATCCTCAAAGACATAGTTATTACAATTTTTGACTATGTTGAACAAATGGCTATCTCAAAATTTTGATCCGTTGACTTTGAGGAAAAATGAGCGTGGGAGGAGGCCTAGGTGCCCTCCCATTTTTTATGTCACTTAAAAAGGGCACTAGAACTTTTCATTTCCGCTAGAATAAGCCCTCTTGCGACATTCTAGGACCACTTGGTCGATACGATGACCCCTTGGAAAAAAAGAAACAACAAGTACACACACCTGTGATTAGTCTTCTGGCAAAAAATACGAAATTCCACATTTGTGTCGATAGGAGCTTGAAATTTTTGCAATAGGGTTCACTGATAAATTTTTGCAATGGGGTTCACTGATAAACTGAATGCGATGGTGTGATTTTTGTTAAGATTTAATTACTTTTAGGGGGTGTTTCCCCCTGTTTTCCAGAATAAGGCAAATTTTTTCAGCTAGTAACTTTTGATGACAAAGACTAAATTTGATGAGACTTATATATTTAAAATCAGCATGAAAATCTGTTTCTTTTGATGTATCTCTTAGTATCAAAAATCTGTTTTTTATGGTCTCGTTCACTATTGAGCAGGGTCGCTCGTTACTACAGTTCGTTACCACGAACTGTTTGATAAAACAGTTGTTCTACCATTGAACTATAAATGGAATAGAAATTCAACAAGTTTATCCGACTCTGAGTTTTCTTTTGCTAGTAGCCTTACTTACCTAGGCATGCCTATTGGAGAAAACTTGAAAGAAACTGTAAACCTGGCAATCAAAAGTTATGCCAGTCAGATCCGGGCTGCGTGGGCCTATCTGGCTTCAAAGGTTTCGTATCTAAATAGAGTGCACCGTTCTCACGTATATAATAGCCTAACGGTTCATCACTTACTTACCCTTACTCCTGTTTGGTCTATTCTTAAATGTGGCAAAAGAAATCAAGTTTATCTCCTTTACTTTTACTTTTCTTTTACTTTTTTCTTTTGCTAGCAGCCTTACTTACCGGGGTATGCCTATTGGAGCAAACCTTTAACCTAACCTAACCTAAACTGTAAACCTGGCAATCAAAAGTTATACCAGTCAGATCCGGGCTGCATATGCCTCTCTGGCTTCAAACGTTGCGTATCTAAGTAGAGTTCACCGTTCTCACTTATATAATAGCCTAACGGTTCGTCACGTACTTGCTCTTGCTCCTGTTTGGTCTTTACTTAATTGTGGCAAAAGAAAGCAAGTTCATTTCCTTTACTTTAAATTTGCAAAGTATTTAATGAAACTTTCTACTTGGACAAGAAAGCGTATTTTTGATTTCACTACCGAATACAGGAAGTAATTCCATCTTTGGTAATTTCTGTTTATCCCTTTTTTGTAGTTGTCAAAGTGTGTTTTTATTTCTGTTGTCTCTTTTTTTGTCTTTTCTTGATTTTGACTCTTTCTTTATCTGGGCTTTCTGCCCAGTTTTTTTTTTTTGTGACGGGTTATAAATAAAATGATGACGATGATAATACGTAAACAATGGACAAAGCTCATAACTTGCAACCCTTCCGCCTGGGACTGTGGGGGATTAAGTCGTCCTCAAATACGTATTTATTAAGTATTTAACTATGCTAAGCAAAATGGCCATCTCAAAATTTTGATCTGGTTACTTTGGGAAAACAATAAGTGCGGGAGGGCACTTATTAAAACAATAAAAGCCCTTCATTATTTTGTTCGCTTAAATAGGGCACTAGAACTTTTAATTTCCGTTAGAATGAGCCCTCTTACGACATTCTTGGACCACAGAGTCGATACGATAACCCCTGATAAACAAAAAAAAAACAAAAAAACAAACAAACACGCATCAGTGATCTTTCTTCTGGAAAAAATGCAAAATTTCACATTTTTGCAGATAGGAGCTTGAAATTTAACAGCAGGGTTCTCTGACCCGCTGAATCTGATGGTCTGATTTTAATTAAAATTCAATGACTTTTAAGGGCTGTTTCCCCTTTTTAGAAAATAAGGGGGTCGCTCCTTACTACAGTTTTTTTCCACGGACTGTTTGATACCATGCTGATTTCTCGCTATTTTCACTTTTTTAAATGTTTATTTTTACCAGCCAAAAAAGAACTGACATAGGCGTGCTTGATAGAAATTAGTCGTATTTCACACAAAGCCATTGCTACTTGTGGGACATTATCTATGCATCAGCTTGCTATACGAAATGTCTACTGATAATAGAAAAAAGTGAATTTTAGAAAAATATGTATATTTTTCTCACAATTTAGAGACTTTGTGGCCAATCCAATGTCGCTTTCTATTGTTATGATTTTTATCATGCAGCACTAGGAGACCACGCTTTGAGACCACCCTCCATACCGCGATTTACACAAGAAAAGCTTTTGTGTAATATTTACCAAGCATTAAACTACCATAAATCAGCATTAATAAATAGATGAAACCAAAAACGAACAGAAATTACTATAAATAACCGAACCAAACTCAAAACAAGCAGAAAGTAAAATAAGTAGGGCTCAAAACCCCTATGCCTTCTCAAGGATAAAACATTATTGGCACATTGCTGAAAATAATACAAGTGAATATGCATTGTTAGTTTAATATATATATGTTATTATTTATTCCTTGAAATCTTCATTATTTTTGATTCATTAAAAATGTGAAAAAAAGAAAAAATCAGTAAATTAGAAATTATGTTCTTTCCTTGAGATGGCATAGGGTTTGTAGGCCCTACTCTTGTTATTTTCTGCTCGTTTTGAATTTGACTCTGGTATCTATTGTGATTTATGTTCGTTTTGGGTTTTATTTATTTGTTGATGCTGATTTGTGGTAGTTTAAATCTTGGATAAATTATTTGATATCAATTTCGCTCATTTTTGGTTTAAATGAGTTCTTTACTTTTCTTTGAAATACTTAATTTGTGGAATTTTTTAAAATTAATTTTTAATCATTTTGTAGGCCTACTGACAGTCCATTTATATTAAATCCATTTATTTCCTTCTTTAAGAATTTTTAGTTTGGGCTGTTATTTGTGCGCTAGAGGAACTTTTTCAACAATTTGTTTTATTAGCATACATCCTTTTGAAAATCTTGACAAAAATAGTAGTGTTTAACTCAGTTTTATACATCCTCTAGTTGACCTGAAAAATAAAACTTAATACCATTCTCTTTGACAGCTTAGATACAGTTACACTCGTTTGATTTGGTTAAAGTTCAAGAGCAGAAGTTATGATAAAAGTATAAAACTTTGAATAAAACTTTGATCTTAATACCCTCAATTGTTCTAGGGATACTACTGAGTTGTCTTATTGGTAACAATATACACTCAGCGCGTTTTTATTTAAGTTGAAAGCAACAGTTAGTTTTTAAGCATAATGTGCAAATTGCATAATTGTGTAGGGGTTTACTTACCCACTAACCATTGAGATTGAGTTACTAGACCGTTCAGCTATGCTGAATAAAAAGGCTGTCTTAACATTTTGATTGGAAGTTTTTGGAAATTATGAGCTAAAGAAGAGGTCTGATTGCCTTCCAATAACATTAGACTCTTAAAGAGGGCATTAAAACTTTTAATTTCCATTCAAATCAGTTCCTTTAAAATATCAATATTACAAGTTAAGATAGAGCAGCACTGCCTATGATATTACTTATATGCCCTTTTAATACCTGCATGCATATAGTTCTTTTGTTTAATTGAAACTCCCACTAAATGTTCCCTAAAAGTTTTAACTTAATGCCCTCAGTGTCATTAATTACAGTAACCGTAGAGGTAATGTTAGAAGTATACACATAGCATCTTCTAGCTTGTTCAAAATCCGCCACAACTTATCCTGAAAGCTCTAACTTAATAATCTAAGCCGTTAGTCTGATACTGCTTTGTCACCCTTTTGACAATCTACATGATCATAGTTCGTTTTGATTTAGTTTAACATCTACCTAAATGTTCCTTGAGAGCTTCACCTTAATACCCTTAGCTTGTGTAGTAGTTGCAGTAGCAGCAGTGGCATTAGTAGCAGTATACCTAATAGGTTATACATATTTTTTCAAAATTATTGGGGGGCAACTGCTTCCTCCCATCAACGACGCCATTGGGTGCAGACGACAGTAGGGTACTGTAAACACTTTGGGTGGGTGAAAATGACTTTAATAAGGTTGGATTATTTGCGAGCTTTACCGTTAATATTAAAGTGCATATCCCCCTTCCACTTCCTTCAACTCCCGTGCCCATGATAGAAGGCTAAATATCGCAGTTTAACTACGTTCTATTCCAGCAGCCACGAGCACGGCGTCATTCAGTTGCATGTAACCTAAAATTGCCGTCTTAACAAATCAAAAAGGCCTTTAACTTGCCATTGTTGAAACCTTATAAAGGAAAATTACACCCCCCCCCCTCACTGAACAACAAGGAAAAATCACTTTTTGGCACGGACAGCAGTGATATGTCCTCTTATCTTTAATATCATTATCAGGGCACTGGAACATCATAAAGCTGTTTAAGAACTCTTAATAGCTAATTCTCTAAATATTTCGGTCAAAATCTCCGCTTGACCGTCCTCACTGCAGAATGAACTGATAAAAATATAAAGAAAACCCTTAAAACAAAACACAAAACTAAAACATGATGACCCTTTATCAGTAACGGTGAAGGGGGTAACCCTTTCACCTAGGGCACTGGAAAATCATAGAGCTGTTTAAGGACTCTTCAAGGCTAGTTCTTGTATCTTATTTTTTTAGACCTAAAATTCAATTAGGCAGTCATAAAATGTGACATGGTACACTAAGAGCACAATTCGGGTGATATTTTTGGAATGTAAAGGCTGGGCCAGACACATGGATATTGTAGAGAGTTTGATTTTGGCTCATTTATAAATTAACTTTTACATTCAATTGCTCTTTATGAGTCTGAATTAGTAAGGCAAACATAGTTTGGTTAGTAAGGCAAACATAAGGCAAATTAGTAAGGCAAGTGCCATATGGCACCCAAAAATGCAGTTTGGGTTGTTTTTTATTTTTTTTTAAATAAATAAAAAGGGTATCGTCCAAGTAACTTTTTCTTAAAATCATTAAGGGGCAACTGCCATCCCTCTTGCCCACTTCCAAACGACATCACTGTCGGCACAAATTTTCTGTAATGGTTAAACATATCCAGGAAGAATTCAATGAAGACAAACATATTGACAAAATTTCATTGCATCAATTTGAGAAGCCATGAAAAGAACTGAAAATCTGTATTTTCTTATTGGCATAAACTTAAAAGAATTTAAGACTGGATATTAAGAATTCCGTTTTCTCGGCCTATAAACCCCAGAAAATGAACACAGCAAATCTATACCAGTAAATTTGTTTCCAAAGTGCGTATCATCAATGAGGTTTAATTTAATCTTGCTTTCATCCCTCTATAATTTCTGTGTGACGAAGATTATTTTTTTTTGTTACAATACGACGCCATTCTTCTTTCAAAATTGGTTATCATCTTTTGGATCCTCTTGGTAGTTTACATACTCCATAATGTCTTAAGCCAGTTTGAAAAAAAGTGTTCTTTCTTGGGAAGTTACGAGTAACTAAATTTTCTTCAAAATTTTTGTTTTACAGTAGATTTCGCTAAGTCTCCATGGCTAGTAAGTAGGGCCTGCTCTAAAATATAGGTGACACCGTACGGCACTAGAAACAAAGTATTGCTTGGGCGGGAGGTATGGAACAGAGTTGCCTACTGGACACTTTTTATGTCTAAGGGAGATATTCTCATGTGCTTGGTCACAATGACACAAAAGGGCAAAAAAGTGACATAAAATGCCAAAACAAGCCACATTTTGACAATTGATGACACGAAATGAAATACTTTTTAACTAGCCATTTTGGTGAAATGACAAAAAATGCAATTTTGACGAAATGCAATTTTCACCGAAGTCTTGCTTTTTCTAGGTATATTCTTTTTGAACATGCTGGTTTTGCTAGAGATGTCGTAAGAAAATGATTTTCTCACAACTAAGGGTTTTACAATGTTTGTATGAAATTTATGCTTTCACACTGTCATTTTGCATGAATAATGAAAAAATGTTTTTTTTTTCATTGTATTTGGGGTTAACTAAACAAGATTTAGATCTCTTGGTTTAGAAGAAGGAGGTTTAGAACAAGGAACTAAAAGAAGTTTAGATAGAAGAGGTTGGATTTAGATCTCCATGGATATGGTTTCTCCAAAATTGTTTTTCCAATGGAGTCTCCACAGATATTGTTTCTCAGTTGTTTTTTCAAATAGATCTCTAAAAATTTAGTTTTTCCAAAGTTAAAGAACTCAAAAAATATTTTTCTCCTATTAGATCTCCATAGATTTTGCTTCTCAAAAGTTGATTTTCCAATTAGATCTCCACATGTCTTGTTTCTTCAAAGTTATTTTTCAAATAACTTCATAGTTGTTCAGTAACCATTCAATATTTAGTGCAATAGCACCTCTTTTGGACTCATTGAAAGTTTTTTGTTTTGTTTTTTATACAATAATGCGCATTGGAAAAGTGTAAACGGGATTACTGTAAAACTTGTCTGTCTGGTTTTTTCAAGACTTCAACATTTCACTCTGACACTATTATTAATCAAACAGTTCGTGGTAACGAACTGTAGTAAGGAGCGACCCGGCTCAATAGTAACCAAAACTCTAAAAAATGGAAGCTTGATACCAATAGCTACATCAAAAGAATCACATTTTGATGCTGATTTTAAATATATTACCCATCAAATATATTCCCCATCATTTTGTCTTACCCATCAAAAGTTATGAGCCTGAGAAAATTTTCCTTATTTTAGAAAATAGGGAAAAACACCCCGTAAAAGTCATACAATCTCAACGAAAATCCCACCAACAGATTCAGCGTATCAGAGAATCCTATTGTAGAGTTTCAAGCTCCTATCTACAAAAATGTGGAATTTTGTATTTTTTGCCAGAAGACAGATCACGGATGCGTGTTTATTTGTTTGTTTGTTTGTTGTTGTTTTTTTCAGGGGTGATTGTACCGACCCAGTGGTCCTAGAATCTTGCGAGAGGGCTCATTCTAACGGAAATGAAAAATTCTAGAGCCCTTTTTCAGTGACAAAAAAAATTGGAGGGCACCTAGACCCCCTCCCACGCTAATTATTTTTCAAAAGTCAACGGATCAAAATTCTGAGATAGCCCTTTTATTCAGCGTAGTGGAAAAACCTTATAAATATGTCTTTGGGGACGACTTACTCCCCCACAGTCCCCGTGGGAGGGGCTACAAGTTACAAACTTTGACAAGTGCTTACATATAGTAATGCTTATTGGGAAGTGTACAGACATTTTCAGGGGATTTTTGGTTGGGGGGAGGGTTTGACAAGAGGGGGAACTTTCCATCGAGGAATTTCTCATGGGGGGAGAAAATTTCCATGGAGGGAGCGCAGGATTTTCTAGCATTATTAAAAAAATGAAAAAATAAATATGAAAAGTTTTTTCAACTTGAAGTACGGAGCAGCATTAAAACTTAAAACGAACAGAAATTATTACGCATATGAGGGGCTCACCTCATCCTAATACCTCGCTATTTACGCTAAAGTATTTTTAGTGATTTCAACTATTTATTCTACGGCTTTTGTGATTCAGGGGTCATTCTTAATGAATTGGGACAAAATTTTATCTTTAGTGTAAAGAGCGAGATACTGACGAGGGGGTGAACCCCTCATATATGTAATAAAAACATGAGTTCGTTACGTAAGCTAATTTAAAAGTTACGTTTATCTTTTATTAATAAAAACATTCGTAAAAAATTAAAAGTTCTAGTTGCCTTCTTAAGTAACCAAAAAGTCGCAGCGCAACTAGACTTCCTCCACCGTTCCTTTTTTTCTCAAAATCATTCGACCAAAACTATGAGAAAGCCATTTAGCCAAAAAAAAAACTTGCAAATTTCGTGTTAATTATTCCTCTGCAGAGAGCCAAAATCAAAACATGCATTGATTTAAAACGTTCAGAAATTAAATACAAAAAAACAAGTTTATTTAGCTGAAAGAAAGGAGCGACATATTTATAATATACCGTTTTAAAAAGCAGAGTTGAGAGAAAGAGTCAAACTTTAGCGTAAAGAGTGGGGCGTTGATGAGGAAACAGCACCTTTCATATACGAAGTAATTTCTGTTCGTTTTAAGTTTTAATGTCGCTCCTTATTTTCAGCTAAAAAAACTTGTTTTTTTTATTTAATTACCTGAATATATTGGAACAGGTAGATTTGCTTGCATCCTGACCTGGCTATTATGTGTTGCCAGGTGATTTTGAGGAGGGAAAAGAGATTTTAAAATCGGCTAGTAATATCAAGATAATCGTTTATTAGAGAGGAAAATTGGCAATTTAAGGCCTGGTTGTTCGTGAATTTAGCTGTTCGCAGTCGCTCAATTAACGGCCTATAAAGCAAATTACATGTTTTGCTCTATGTGGGTAAAAAAAGGAGCTTTCTAGGTGAGCCCATTCTTTTGATTATTTATTTAAATTTATTGGAGAGGCTCATTAGGAATGACGAAAAAACAAAAGAAGCAGCAAGAGCTCGACAGCTCTAAAATTTCAAATGTCTCGACAGGCACATCAATTGAAGAATTGTCAATAAAATCGTTATCTGACAGCATAGCTATAATTTTAGCAACAGTAAAGGGCAAATCAACTGCTTTACAAGGTCTAGCGGTTAGTATGAAAGCAGTAGAGAACCGATTAACGGAAGTGGAAAAATCAGTGACGGATTCAAAAAGGAAAATTTCTGAATTAAAGCTGCGAGTTTCCACCGTAGAAGATGAAGCGTCAAATCTGAAGTTGCAAATTTCGGTTTTGGCTAGTGAAAATGCAAAGTTAATAATACTGTTTTTTACAGGTAAGCAAAACCTCCGACAAGTAGAAGCTAAAGAAACTCGTAAGAATGTGATTTTAAGGAACGTTTCGGCGAGTGACGCAGCATCAGCAAAAGTGGTGTTCGAAAAGCTCGTCAAAGATGGGCTTGACTATGAACCTATTTGTGATTATTCAGTTTTGGAATATGGAAAGGAGAAAAAATACATCAAAGTTGAGATGCACAACACAGAGACTCCACTGGCACTACTGAAAAATACTAAAAAATAATAAAAAAGTCTTATGAAGTTTTCTAATATTTATTTGACAGATTATATGCCACTTTCTGTTAGAGAGGCTCGTCGGAAATTACCGGCACTTAGAAGGAAAATTAAGGGCTGGCAAATCCGTGAATTGGACGTCCGTGAGCTGGACCAGTAGTGTGGAATTCTTTACCTATGAGTATAAGGTTATTTGAAAATGTTAGCTAGTTTAAGAGTAGACTGAAGAACCACCTTCTGGGTAGAAAATAAGTAAATAATTTAAATGGGATGGCTTATTGATTTCCTGTTGTTTTCTTTTTCCCACTTTTTTGTTTCATTTCGTTTCATTTTTTTTTATGTTGTTGGTATTGGTACTCATTAATGTTTATCAGCCACTACTGACAAGTCTTTGACTTTCTAAAGTGGCTGATGTGGTTATTTGTATATTGATGATATGTATAATAAAAAGTGTGTCTCTCTTTGGGTTTCAAATCGGTACAACCTCTTTTGTGCACTCGACGTCATGTAAACGCTCCCGTGGAAAAGTGCATGTCTGAGCAGATTTCAGCTAATTTTTTAAGAAACATAGTGATAAGTACTAAAGATATAACAATACGATGTTAGCCTACGAATTGTGAAATTATGTATGAGGGGAGTAAAGTATGAGGATGAGTGAATTTCTTGTGAAAAATGAAGTTGATTATTTTGTTTGCATCATTATTTTGTTTATTTATTTATTTTTTAATTTACTGTAGTGCTATTAGATGTGACTTTTTAGTTTTTGTTAAATTGTTTCTTAAGTGTGAGTTCGAATGATTAGATATTCATTTTTTTTTTATATTTTTCCCTCTTCTGGCTATACCTTAATTTTGTTGTTTTGTAGTATTTTGCTAGGCTAAGTGCTGCTAAAAGGGAAGGGTGATTTTTTTTTTTAAGGGAACGGACATTCTGGATTACATAATAACCCATAAATGTGGAACTGCCTCCATGCGAAATACCATGAATTCTTGCTATTTCACTTTTCTAGACATCTCCTTTAACCAGTTCCAAAAAAAGAATTGACGTAAATGTAACGAGGATTATTGTTGGTATTAGTCGTATTTCATGTAACATTAGCTACTTGTGTGACAAATATCTCTGTATCAGCATGCTGTACAAAAGTCTACTGCAAGTAAAATAAAACAAATTTAATCAAAATATGTAAATTTTTTCACAATTTGCAAGTTTTGTGCGCACGTATAAGCTGTGCCAACCCATTTTCTTTTTCTATGGTTATCAGTTTCATCATGCAGCAGTAGGAGACCGAGTTTTGGCTCTGGAGGGAATTATAGACACAAGAACGATATTCAGTGTAAGTGAATACATTTTCTCTTTGGAAATGAAACCCCCCCCCCTAACCTGATTTAGACAAGAAAAAATTTCGTATGATTTTTATAGAATTGGTTTTCTTAAACGAACAGACAAAAGGAAAGGTAATTTTCAAACTCTAGGAGTCAATTTCTCCTTCCGATTGCCATCCCTGAAAATTTTTAATTTATTTAAGGTTTATGCGGCAGTAATGTTTGCACTATAAAAAATATAAAGGTTTCTGCCGCAACTCAAGCCCCGCAGAACTTAACACCGTTTAACTGAGCCATCATGCAACTGAACCCTGTGTAACTCTGCCACCCTGCAACTGAAACCTCGTGTAACTGAACTCTCGTGCGACTGTACAACTGTACTCAGTTTTTCAGTATTCTATAATTGTGAGGCAATATCATTGGGTAAAACGTATTTTATTATTGGAATTGTTGTTTTTTAAAGTCATGATTTAAAGTCATGTTGTTTTTAAAGTCATGAATATTTATATTTTCAATCTTATTGGAATTGTTTGTTTTTTAAGGTCATGATTTAAATGCCTGTCAAGATGATTCATGAAAATGCTGCTTTGTTGTCACAAAAACCAAGAAAACTGGGCGTTAGAAATCATTAACGCAGATTCATTTCTCCTTTTTATGTCTATTAATGGGGTTCCCTTCCCCCTTTCACTGTCTAAGGGTCTAGGCCTTTACCGACCCCCAGAAAATACCCTCCACCGAAATATAATCTGTGGAAAATACCCCCCCCCTCTCTCTCGGTAAATACTCTACTGCTGAAAATACCATTCCGTGAAAAATACCTTCCTGGAAAATACCCCCAGCGGCTGGTTGGTTTTCTATCACTTTTGCTTAAAATAGGACTAGAATTCTTAATTTCTGGTCAAACGAGCTTCCTTCGAAGTTACTACGACCATGAGGCAGAGGTGGGGATCGTGAAGGGACAGTCCCTTCTTATACAGAATGAAATCTGCTCATTTCGAGGTTTATTGTTGATCTTTACTTTCATAATAACAGCGTAGACCAGAAATATTCTCAGAAATCAAGAGGGACTAAATATAAGTTTCACACTTATTGATGTATTTTTTAAAGCTTTTTCCCCCTCCCCCAGATAAAATACCCCCCCCCCCCCCCAATAAAAAATCCCCCCTGAATGCGGTACTGAAGATAAAACATCAATTTCTACCATCACCCTCCTCTTGTTTAATTCTTAGAACTAACTCTGTATTTATCTGAAGACTCAATGAAAGTTTCGATGTATTGGTATTAAAATACACCCATTGAGGGATCTCGCTCCCTTCCAAACTAGCCAAAATATTTTTAACGTCTATATAAATTTTCACTGTGTTAGGTAAAATTCTCTGTGGTTCGACAACTCCAAACATTTGCATATATAATGGGGTTCTATTATTGTTTTGAAGTTAAGTAGCGAAGGAGATATCTCAAAGGGTACATTTTAATACCAAACCATCCAACTCTTAATGAGCCTTCAGATAAATACGGAATTAGTTCTAAGGGAGAGACGAGGTGAGGGTGAAGGTAAAAATTGACATAAAATCCACAAGGCCCCATCCAGGACTTTTGTTTGGCATATTGTTCTTTGGTGGGAGGGCAAAAACATTGAAAAACATTAAAAAATTTGAAATTGATATTTAATCTCTCTTGATTTCTGGGAATATTTTTGGTCTACGGTGTGATTATGAGAGTAAAGAGTAACAGTAAACCCCAAAATAAGCAAAACTCATTCTGTATAGGAGGGGGGCCACACCTTCCTCATCCCAGCCTCTGCCTCGTGTTTTAGAAACTTTGGAGGAGAATCATTCGATCAGAAATTGAGATTTAGTATCTAAAATAAGAAGAAAACGTATCAAACACTTCGTGGTAACGAACTGTAAGTAAGTACTAACCCAGCTCGATATTAACCGAAACTCAAAAAACAGAATTTTGATCAGAAAACAGGATTGACTTGTTATGCTTATTCCAAATATATCAGTTTCATTAAGTTGGGTTTTACTCATCAAGGGCTACAAGTCTGAGAAAATGTGCCTGATTTTTGAAAAAAGGGGATAGAACCTAGATGTCTTAAAATCCTTTTGAAAATCGCACTATCAGATTCAGCGCATCAGAGAACCCTACGGTCGAGGTTTCAAGCTCCTGTCTGCAAAATGTGGATTTTTTGCCAGAAGAAAGATCACAGATGCGTGTTTATTTGCTAGTTTTTGTTTGTTTATTTGGTCCTTGTGTCTTACAGCCACCACACCCAAGAAATGAAAATACATTAATCCTAATGAACAAAATTATTGCTTCATAATATGCGGAATAATTGTAGCTAACACATTTCAAGCAGATCTGCCATAATTTGCCCCCCCCCTTCCTCCAGTGTGCAAATATATAGCCCAAATTATATATTTTCCAATTATTCTTGCAATGCGTCTCTCTTATTTATTAAAAGAAATAGGGAATTTTCCAAAATTCCCATACGGAATTCTTCTTAGGCTATCTCTTACTTTCTCTTAGCTGACTCAATTTTACGCGACGAGATGTTAAGGGTAGTCGTCTGGGGTAAATTTTCACTAGGATTGGGTTATCTAGAGAATATATCTGTGGGGAGAATTTTTCCATGGAGTTGGAGCAAGATTTCCTGGAATTAGTTTAAAACCATACGAAATTAAATAAAAAAAAAACAAAATAACCCAAAAAATGCAACGAGTGGTATGTTCACTTTATTCGTAGGTCAGAAATATGAACTGCTCAATATTTAACCAACAATCAATATTGGTTTTCTAATAAATAAATAAATTAAATACTTAAAATTTACTCTGTGAATACTTGCACATCGAGTGAATCAAATGAAGCCAGATTATAAAGCACCATATATTTATGTGTAAACCGGTTGAAATAGAAGTAAATCATACCAAATTATATGGGATGTACAAGCTATAATTTACACTATATATTTGCACATTGGGGAGAGGAGGGGGATGGTTGGGGATTGAGCTTTTCCTATGGTTTGTTGTGCTTGGGGAGAAATATTGGTAAGATTCTAATTTAGCTACTTTTTGCTATCTTGGAGAGGGCTTAGGTTAGGAAAATGTAACTTTCAATAATGAATCCAGGGCCAAATACATGCTCTGAGAAGGTGTTACGGTAAAAGCATCACAGTTTATATAATTGGCTTACTAATAAAGTGAACATACCACTCGATGCCTTTTTTATGCTCTTTACAAGTATAATAATTGCTCATATCGCTAATTCAAATTTAAGCAATTTTTGACCTAACCTAACCTAATCATAAATATTTTGGCACTTAGCAAGTGTAGTATTATTTTGTCGAAAACGACCAAGAAAATAGCACTGTGAAAATATAGTATAGACGCCTCGCTCTTTACGCTAAAGTTTTAATTGTTATAAAAAGTACAGTTGTGAGAAAGAGTCAAACTTTAGCGTAAATAGCAAGGCGTTGCGGAGGAACAACCCATTTCCTATACGGAATAATTTCTGTTCGTTTTAAGTTTTAGTGTCACTCCTTACTTGCAGTTCAAAAAACTTATTTTTTTATTGAATTTCTTATCGTTTTTGAAATAATACATGTTTTGATTTTGGCTCACCGCACAGAAATAATTAAAACGAAATTTAGATGTTAATTTTTTTTTCGGCTAAATGGCTTTCTCATAGCTTTGAACAGAAGATTTTGATACAAAAAAGGGGTTGGGGGAGGAGGCCTAGTTGCCCTCCAGTTTTTGGTTACTTAAAAAAGCAACTAGATCTTTTTATTTTTACGAACGTTTTTATTATTAATATTGTATATTTTTATTACGTATAAAAGGGGGTTTACCCCCTAGTCTATACCTCGCTCTTTACAGTAAAGCATGACTTTTGTAACAATTCTTTAAGAATGACCCCTGAATTCCAAATGCCGTAGAATAAATAGTTGCAATTATTAAAAATACTTTAACGTGAAGAGCGAAGTATTGTGGAGGAGGACTAACCCCCTTATTTACGCAGTAATTTTTGTTCTTTTTAGGTTTTAATGCTGCTCCTTACTTCCAGCTGATTTTTTTTTCTCATTATTTTTCTTAAATAATGGTAGAAAATCTTGCAGCCCCTTCATGGAAGTTCTCTTCCCCCATGATAAATTCCTCCATGGAAAAATCCTCCCATGTAGCCTCCTCCTCCCCTTCAACGCGAAAAAGTCCCCCTGAAAATGTGTGTACACTTCCCAATAACCATTGCTACATGTAAACAATGGTCAAAGTTTGTAACTTGCAGCCCTTCCCCCTGGGACGGCGGGGGATGAAGTCGTCCCGAAAGACATAATTATTAAGTTTTTTGACTATGCTGAACAAAATGGCTATCTCAGAATTTTGATCTGGTGACTTTGACAAAAAATGAGCGTGGGAGGGGGCCTAGGTTCCCTCCGTTTTTTGGTTACTTAAAGAGAGCACTAGAACTTTTAATTTCCATTAGAATGAGCCCTCTTGCGACATTGTAGGACAACTGTCGATACGATCACCCCTGGAAAAAAAAACAAAAAACAAATAAACACGCATCCGTGATCTGTCTTTTGGCGAAAATTACAAAATTCCACATTTTTGTAGATAGGAGCTAAAAACTTCTACAGTAGGATACTCTGATACGCTGAATTTGTTGGTGTCATTTTTGTTAAGATCCAATGACTCATAGGGGGTGTTTCCCCCTATTTTCTAAAATGAGGTAAATTTTCTCAGGCACGTAGCTTTCGATGGGTAAAACTAAGCTTGATGAAACTTATATATTTAAAATTAGCATAAAATTGAGATTCTTTTGATGTAGCTAATGGTATTAACTCCGTTTTTACAGTTTCGGTTACTATTGAGCCGGGTCGCTCCTTACTACAGTTCGTTACCACGAACTGTTTGATTCTTCACCTCTTTATAATGCAGGGGCTAATCCATGGAAGTTTGGGTGAGGGGCAAGGCTTGGGCAGGGCTGAGCTATGGGAGGCATTTTAATTTTCTTTAAATTAATTTAACCCAAAAGGGGTTTATGACGAAAATGTTCTAATTCAAACTAATGTACTAATTCTCTACTAATGTGCAATTCTAGCTAAAATATCAATAACTCCCCCCTCATTTAATTGGTAATACCACGCTAACATAAGAGAACACCATGTCCTCAATGAATCAATGCAGATAGGGATGTATTTATTCAGTTTCATATACCTTTTCATACCTTTATTCTGTTCGTTTTATATTTTAATGTCGCTCCTTACTTTCAGTTGAAAAACTGGTTTTCTTTTATTTAATTTCTGAACGTTTTTGAATCAATGTATGTTTTGATTTGCGCTCTCCACAGAGGAATAATTAAAACGAAATTTGTATATTTACTTTTTTGTGGCTAAATGGCATTCTCATAGTTTTGATCGAATGATTTTGAGAAAAAAAGAGCGGGGGAGGAAGCCTAGTTGCCCTCCAATTTTTTGGTTAATTATAAAGGCAACTAGAACTTTAAATTTTTTACGAATCTTTTTATTAGTAAAAGATATACGTAACTTATGAATTAGCTTACGTAAAGAACTTTTCATTCTCATGTTTTCTTTTTATTTGATTTCTATTTGGTTACACTAAATTTTAAATTTTGTCCCAATTCATTAAGAATGACTCCTGAATTACAAAAACCGTAGAATAAATAGTTAACATTACTAAAAATAATTTATCGTAAAGAGCGAGGTATTAGGAGGAGGTGAGCCCCTCATATATGTAATAATTTCTGTTCGTTTTAAGTTTTAATGCTGCTCCTTACTTCCAGCTGAAAAAACTTTTTCATCTTTATTTGTTCATTGATTTTTTTTTAAATAATGCTAGTAAATCCTGCGCTCCCTTCATGGAAATTTTCTTCCCCCATGACAAATTCCTCGATGGAAAGTCCCCCCCCCCCCAACATATCCTCCTCTTCTCAACCCCTCCCCCAACCAAAACATCCTCCTGAAAACGCCTGTACACTTCCCAATATCCATTACTATATGTAAGCACTGGTCAAAGTTTGTAACTTGTAGCCCCTCCCACGGGGACTGTGGGGGAGTAAGTCGTTCCCAAAGACATAATTATAAGGCTTTTCGACTACGCTGAATAAAGTGGCTATTTCAGAACTTTGATCTGTTGACTTTGGGAAAATAATTAGCGTGGGAGGGGGCCTAAGTGCCCTCCAATTTTTTTGGTTACTTAAAGAGGGCATTAGAACTTTTCATTTCCGTCAGAATGAGCCCTTTTGCAACATTTTAGGACAACTGGGTCGATACGATCACCCCTGGAAAAAAAAAAACAGAAAACAAAAAAACATAAAAAACAAACCAACAAATAAACACGCATCCGTGATCTGCCTTCTGTCAAAAAATACAAAATTCCACATTTTCATAGATAGGAGCTTGAAACTTTCACAGCAGGGTTCTCTGATACGCTTAATCTGATGGTGTAATTTTCATTAAGACTCTATGACTTTTAGGGGGTGTTTCACCCTATTTTCTAAAAATAACGCAAATTTTCTCAGGGTCGTAATTTTTGATGGGCAGAACTAAACTTGATTAAACCTATATATTTAAAATTAGCATTAAAATGCGATTCTTTTGAAGTAGCTATTGGTATCAAAATTTTAATTTTTAGAGTTTTGGTTACTATTGACCCGGGTCGCTCCTTACTACAGGTCGTTACCACGAACTGTTTGATAGACAGGATCACAGGTAGAAATATGGTGTTTTTATTGCGAGATTTCCACGCCCAGGTCAGGGAAAATAGGGATAGATGGTATCCTAGCCTAAGCTTATTTGGTGAAGGAATAGAAATTACCTCCCGGATAGTTAGAATATTAGCATGGAATAATAATGATAAAGCTTTATGTTTAATAGAGAGGAGAAGGGGTTTAAGTAAGAATTATCTGAGTGATAGATCATATGAAAACAAAAGGAATGTAAAAAAAAATGGGAAGGTATTAAAACATGAACTGAGGAGATGTGAAGTGGAGGCCATGGATAAAAATGTGGAGGATCTGGAAGATGCAACTAGACGGCGTAATTTTAAAATATTGTACTGGCGTGTTAATAAACTGAAGGGAGCAGTCAATAGTCAATCCAGACTTGTTCCAGCTAAATATAGGAATGGACCACAATTAGTGATAGGGAAAGAGCTAAAGCAAGACTGACAGAATATTTTGAGAATATGCCAAACCAAGATATAGATGCAAGAAAAGATATAGAGGAAAATGAAAAAGCTTGTAATGCCTTGGATGTGAAGTATGTACTAACAGCACTGACAGTTAATGCTGTACTAACAGCATTAACAAAATAATAAGGCTTAAAAGGCTTATAGTGTGGTAATTGAGTTTCTTAAATATGGTGGCTCTGAGGTTAAAAATAAGTTACTAAAGATTATGAGAATGATTTTTGAAAAAGGGGAAGTACCTAGTGATTTTAGGTATGCCCTAATTAAACCACTGTATAAGAATGGTGATAAGAGTGAGTTTGATAGTTGTCGAGGCACTAGTCTGGCCTCAATAGATCGCAAATTATTTATTAATATGATATTTTTTAGACTCTGCTGTTGACAAAATTATAAGAGAAGAACAAGGTGGTTTTAAAAAAAGGTAGAGGATATGTCCACCAAGTTTTCACTCTTAGGTTTATAATTAAGAAGGGCCTGAGCTATCAAACATCTTTGGTCCTCATTCTTATAGATTATGAGCAAATTTTCAATTACGCTGATAGAAGAGCTTTAGTGAAGGTTTTATCCTCTTATAGTATATCAGATTATTTACATTAAGGCTATTAGTGCTATGAACAAGAATATCACTGTTGCGGTTAAAGTAGGATTTGAGGTTAGCATACGGTTTCATATTACCTTTGCAGAATTATTAGTAAATAAGGGGGGAGCAGTGAAGATGTCAAAAGTAGAATAGCCAAAGCCTATGGTGTTTTTCACAGGAATGGGAAGATAAGTATGTAAACCAGGATTAGAATAGTGGCAGATAAAGAAATGACAGTGGTAAAATATGGCTTTGAAGTATGGGCCCTCCGCAAAGAAGATGAATATTTGCTAGATGTTTTCCATAGAAAGTGCCTACGGATTGTTCTGGTACATGGCTGACTGACCGTATTTTGTGCTTCAAAATGGTGGTCCAATACTGCTTTCTAAGGTAATAATAAGAGAAATGTTGAGATGCACGTTCAGCAGATGAAGGATGAGAGTTTGCTGAACATTGTCCTTTTCGGTTAGCCGTCTAGGGCTAAACAGAAGGCAGGTTGCCAGCAGTGGGGGTGGGAAGAAGCCATAAAGAAAAATTTAAAAGAAACGAGAAATTCCCTGTGAGGATGTAAAGAGGGAGAATTGAATAGATTAGGATGGAAGAGGAGCGTGCGTAGGTGTGTTGGTCTCAGGTGGCTTGGAGCTGCAGTGAGTTGCTATTAGTAGTAGTGTTATATTAAAAGAGCAAAAATAGTAACAGTCGTAGCCCCGTTAATACTCCCAGTCGTTCTCGATGTAGTGCTGAGGTTTCTTATTGGCAACCATAAACTCAGTGCCTTTTGATTTTGTTTCAAATCAACGTTTAGTTTTAAAGCCTAATGGACCAATTGTAAAATTTGTGGGAGGGGGAAGGTTGATCTGCCCATTATCCATAGAGACATAGTTACTGGACCTTTCTACTATACTGAACAAAATAGCTGTCTCAAAATTTTGATGGGATGTGTTTGGAAAACGAATTGGCTTAGAAGGAGGGCGTTGCCCTTCAGCCTCTTTTGACACTTAAAAATGAAAATGAAACTTTAAATTTCCAATTGAATCAGCCGCATTAAAAATTCCAATTATATTTCTAGCAACTATAGAGCGGTGCTATATACGCTATTGTTTATATGCTCTTTTAATACCTGCGTTCCTATGTTTTTTTTTGTTTAATTGACTACACCCCCCCCACTAAACATTCCCTAAAACTGTTACCATAATACCCAAAGCGTCATTAGTAACAGCAACTGTAGTGGTTTTATCAACAGTATAGCCTACATATAGTGCCTTCTGGCTAGTTCAAAATCCGTCACATCTTACCCTAAAGGGGTCTAACTTAATAGTGTAAACCGTTCTTGACATATTGTGCTGCTGCCTTTTTGAAAATCTACCTGCTCATAGTTCGTTTTGATTTAGCTAAACCTCCGCCTAAGTATTCCTTGGAAGCTTTACGTTAATGCTCTAAGCCTGTTATAATGGCAATAGTTTTGGTCAAATTAACAGCAAAATACGCAGAGCACCTTTGGTTTCTTTGGCATTCCCTTCAGGATACACTGAAAGTTTCAACTTAATACCATCAACTGTTGCTGTAGCATTTTGACACGTCCTTTCGACAGCCAGTGTGGGCACAGTGTGTTTCGATTTAGTTCCATATATTTTCAATATTTCCCAAATTATATCCTTGGGATTAGTAGCAGCAGCATAATACCAGCCGTAATAGGAGTAGCAATAGAATTAATAGTGACGACATTAGAATTAGTGGCAGTAGTAGTAGTAGTATAGCTATAATAGCTATACTAGTAGCAGTAGTACGAGCAGAAGCAGTAGCATTAGGAAGTAAAGATTCTTTTGGTTAGTTCAACATTCCTCACAACAAGCTCTTTTAGTTTCAACTTCAAAAGTCAAGTTGTTCCTAAAATATTGCTGTTACGCTCTTTTGACAAACTGCGCACAGGCAGATTGTTGGGATTCAGCTCACCTTCATCCCAGCAAAATAAAAATCCCTGGTAACTTCACCTTCAGGCCCTTAGGCATAGTTGTACAACAAGTCGAGTAGTAGTATTAGTATTATCAATAGTAGTATTAATAGTAAAACGGTAGTACTAGTTGTAGCAGTAATATGATCGTATTGCCTTTTGGTCAGTTTAACATCTCTCTCATTAAGTTCTGGAAGTTTCAATATATGACATGTTTTGATTTGGTCCAAAGCACCCCTCAATGTTCTCTGAAAGGCTCACCAAATTGTACTTATCTTTTTGAAATGTAAAGTTATAACATGCATTCCTTTTTAATAACATATACAATATGTGAGCAACAAGCAAATTGCCTAACTTCCCCTGAAGACTGTGGGGGGTGGGGGGTCGTCATCTCAAAAAGCAAATACTGGATTTTTCAACAATGCTGGACAAAATATCCCTCTTAAAATTTTATTTTATGAGGAATGAAGGGTTTGGAGGGAGGAAGGTGTTTGCCCTCTATTCACTTTTGTCTCTTCAAAAAGGACACTAAAAATTCAGACTTCAAATCAAATCAACCCAATCAGAAATTTATACAACAACCCCTTCCATAAAAAACGTTATATGCCTAGGACATAACTTGCAATCCTTGACACTGAGCTCTAGTGGATTTTGTCCACACCGGAAGCATTGTTATATGCTCTTTATACTATTATAAACAAAATTGCAAACTCAGAATTTCAATCGGAGGTGCTTGGGGAAAAGAGGATATTGGGGAAGGACCTAGTTACTCTCTGTCACATTTTATTCATTAGAGGGAACCAGAGCTTCAAATTTACAATCAAATAATCCTCTTTTTAAGTTTACATGACCACCCCTTCCACCTTATATGTCCCAAAGCATAACTTAAGACCCTTGCCACTAGATTCTGGGGGGATGTGTCAAACCTAAGATCTTGTATGTGATCTTTGGACTGTTTTTTTTTTTTAATAAATGGCTATCTTAAAATGTTTTATCTAGTAAATTTGGGGAAAATAGGACGTGAGGGAGAGCATTTTGACTCTGAACAAGGCCAATAGAACTTGTCATTTCCAATTAGCCCCATTTGAAGTTTGTCCAACCACCCTTTCCATCAAAACCGTATGTGCCCCCGGGGAATAACTTGCAACCCTTGCCCTCAGGACCATGGGGGCTGCAATCTTCAAAGACATCATTACTGGACTTTTTAATTATGCTAAAAAAATGGCTCCATTGAAGCTTTGATCAGAGGGTTCTGGGGAATGATGGCCTCGGGAGCGGATAGTTGCCCTTCATTCACTTGACTCTTAAAAAAGGGCACTAGAGCCTCTAGTTTCTGATCTAATGAGTCCCATCCGTAGTTTAGATGACCACATCCTCCATAAAAACCTTATATACCACTGAAACATAGCTTACAACTATTGCCCCCTGACTCTGGGGGATTGCGTCAGCCCAGAGAGCCTTGTCATATGATCTTTAAACTTTTTTTGTGCAAAATACCTATCACAAAACTTATTTCTGATGTATTTGAGGAAAAACGAACGTGGGGGGGGGGCTGGTTATCTTTTGATCCCTTTGACTCTTAAAAAAGAGCTAAGAGGTTATATGGCACTTGTGACGAGGCCGGACGAGCCATGAGCCAAAAGCCGATATGGTATGAGTTCTAGTAAAATTCGAAGAATCAATAGATTGATTTAAAAGGAAAATCAGAGGATAATGCCGGTCGGGATTTAAAATAAGAGCTCCGAGTCACGATTTCCTTCTAAATATCAAAATTCATTTAGATCCGATCACCCACTCGTAAGTTATAAATACCTCATTTTTTCTAATTTTTCCTACAGCATCTACAGCATTTCCTCATTCTACCCAATAAGTTTCATCCCAATTCCTCCACTCTCTTGTCGGGATTTTAAATAAGAGCTCTGAGATATGAGTTTCTTCTAAATATCAAATTTCATTAAGATCCGGTTAAGGATTTAAATCAAAATCTTTGGATATTGAAGGGATTAGTGTTTTTAATCTTGTTCCTAATTCTTTTGAAGTGGCATCTCATCTCCAACTGTTTTTTCATATGTGTTTTAGTATTTCGTGTGTGCCTGATTCGTTCTTATACGGTAGCGTCACGTCACTTCTAAAAAAGAAAAAGACCCGGTTTATTGTAGTTCTTATAGGCCATAAGCGGTAGCTTGTACTCTCAGCAAACTTTTTGAACACCTCCTACTGCCTTATATCACTAAGGTTGCTCTAAATGATGATAATCAATTTGGTTTTAGATCTTGACTAGGCTGTCAGCATGCTCACCGTGCTTTGACTTCTTTATTAAAGGATACCCATCGCACTCGTCACGTACTTCTTTTCGCAACCCTAGACTTTTCTAAAGCATTTGACAGTTTGTGTCATGCTCAAGCATGGACAGCGTTACGCCAGATAGGAGCATATCCATCGGTAATTTACGTGCTTCGTTTTTGGTACCCCTATTCTTACCTTTACCCTAAGCCATTAGATAATTCTTATTTTGGTCATATCCCTGTTCGTTGCGGTGTAACACATGAGGGAGTTCTTTCTCCGTATATTTTTAATGCTTGTATTGAAGATGTATTATCAAAAATATTGACTACGTGCATGCTAGAACCATCTGATATCTCATATCCGGCTTATACGGATGACCTTCTTCTGATTAGTCAAACTGAGTCTGGTCTTGCCCGTTCAGTGAAGTCAGTTACTTCTGCTTTCCGTTGATATAAAGAATATTATCATTAAAATAAAATTAATGCTTTGTATCCATTCCATAAAACACTTGATTATATTTTCTCTTGACGTGGCAAATATTCCATTTGGGGGTCATACACGAGTTATAACATGGTTTCAGCTAAAATAGCATTATACATTTCATCCTTGGTATTTTTGGGTCCATTGACTATCTTTGTTTTTGTACGATCAATGGTAGGAATGATGTTCACATGTACTTTTTCCATCAATTGGTCTTTATGTTCCTTGCTGATATTGTCTAGTAATGTTCTTTTTAATTTGCTTTCGATTTCAGGGTCTATTACCACATTATTTTTACATAGTTTGCAGTCTTGGCACACAGACAAGATATTTATTATGATATTAGTGCAGTAGTAGGCCTTTACTTTTCCCTTTGCTTGCATTTACAAGAAAGATGGGGATATGATCTACCAACTGGTAACGTTTTACCTCCAGCAGTAGCAAGAAGCTGGCCTTCGTCGTCAACTAATAGTTTCATCCTCACTTTTTTTTTAGTATGCTGTGAGTTTTTTCCTTCTAATGTACAAATAATACTGTTTGAAAACATAAAATAAGCTAGGTATTGTCAATAACCGGCCAAATTCTAAGTCACAAAAAATTCTAAGTATAAAAAAACTATCACAACAAAATTTATTTTCTAGTAGGAAAAATCACGACTAACATATCTATATCATCTTCACCTCTTACTTCGAAATTATCACGGGTGATTTTTTAAATATATGTTATATCATATTAAGATAAAAAAAGTTGAACAAATTTTAAGTAAAAAAATATAAAAATTGAAAGTAAAAAAAATAAACTTAAAAAATTAAGCACAAAGAAAGGGGGGGGGGGGTTTAAAAAGTTGAGGGAGGGGCATTGGGCCCCTTGGAGGTTAAGAAATGAATGACAATAAATCCCCTCTAAAAGAAGTGTTAATATAAGCACTCATTACCAGGAATATGAAGATACAAGTGGTTAAACTATGTCTATGTTATAGATGCTGTCATGTAAAGTTAAATGCTTTTTCAAATTAATTCTATTAGTCCATTCTGAAATCAAATGAAACGGTTTTATTTATATTGTTAATCATATCCAGACACATAGTTGAAAATGAGATAACGGCTGGATTATGCTAATTATCCAATGAAGTAGGAAATGTAAGTATTTCAGTGTTCTAGTTTAGTATGGGCAATCTATAGTGCCCAAATAAGGTTTGCAGTCCGGTCGTATGCAGACCATACTACTACCGTTGTAAAAGCACACATTCTCCTCGTTCGTTTTGATACTTCAACATCAGCCTAAATATTTCTTTAAAAAATTCGCCTTAATACCCGTAGCCTGTGCAGTAACGATAGTTGTAGTAGGACTAGTAGCAGTAAAGGCATAGCACCTTTGTTATAGTCAACAGCCCCTTCAATAAACGCTGAAAGTTTCAGCTTAATACACACCATCAACCAACATTGGACAGTGTGACAATACTGGGACGATAGAAAAAAAATATAGTGTAGTGCTGATAACGGTATCCTTGATATCATTTCCAATATGAATCCTTCAAGCTTTCCATCCTTCAGTCTTTTTTTGGGTGCCTTATTTTTGACCACAATTTTTAATTGCTAAATTGTTCTTTAGATGTCTAAATTGTGTCTGCAATAAGAAATAACCCAGAACCCATCAGATATATTTCAGTTGTCCAATCACAGATATTCAAGAAGACCAGTATAGATCTTGTGTTTTCTGGGTTTTTTGCAGGGTTCCTCATTATCTAAAAGAAATATAACAGAAAGCTTACGGGAAATTAAAGATTTCGTGTGCACAACGGTGAGGGAGAAAAAGTGAAGTTGTTGACCTATTCGCCAGAGCCAGAGAACATGTAATTCTGGCAAGACAACAACTGCATGAAGATTCAATGGGCTAAGCATTTTATCAAATATACTGTTGGAGCATACTACATCAATGAGCTCCACAGTCGGCGAAACCTTTGTTAAAATTGTCCAAGAGAGAATTCTCTATCCTATCTAGTTAATTTTAATGTCTGCTACTGCAACCTTTCCACCCTAAAAGAAATATGTGACCTGGGCGATCAGGACGTGAATCTTGCATCATTTTCCAGTGACTTTAACACATTGCCTGACTATATTGCTGTGGACCATAAAACTTCAAGGACGCACTAGAATATCTTTACATACAATTGGTTAGACAAATTGATGCATTTTTGATTGCCGTCTGTCTTAGTTTTGCCAGTGCGTGGGGACAATTTGTAAAAGTGAAGAAAGAAGAATGATCCCAATACTTTTTTGTCAGGTTTCTTTTATTCATAGTGGAAGCCTGTTGTTGTGTTGCTGATAAAGTCATTATATCTTCAATAAAGTTGATTCCGACATCGAATGAAATGAATATTGGATAGCGTCACAATGCTGGGACGATAGAAAAAAATCTGTTATAGAACTTATATCGGTATCCTAGATATCATTTCCAATATCAATTCTTCAAGCTTTCAATCCTTCAGTCTTTTTTTGGTCGCCATGTTTTGACCGCAATTTTTAATTACGAAATTGTTCTTTAGATGTCTGCAATAAACCCCTGAACCAATCAGAGATATTTCAGTTGTCCAATCTCGGAGTTTCAAGAATATCAGTGTAGATCTTGTCTTTCCTGATTTTGTTGCAGGGTTCTTCATTCTCTACAAGAAACATCAGAGAGAACGTACAGGAAATTTAAGATTCCGTTCTCACAACCGTAAGGGAGAAGAAGTGAAATTGTTGACCTATTTGCCGGTGCCAGAGAATATACAATTCTGCCAGGACAACGACTGAATGAAGATTAAATGGGCTAGGTATTTCATCAAACATGCTGTTAGAGCATACTACATCAATGAGCTCCACAATTGGCAAAATCTTTGTCAAAATTGTCGAAGAGAGAAATCTCCATCCTATCTAGTTGATGTTAATGTCTGCTACTACAACCTTCCCACCTTAAAAGAAACATGTGACCTATCCAATCAGGACGTGAAGCTTGAATCATTTTCCAGTGTGGTTTATAAACTGCCTCACTATATTGCTGTGGAGCATAAAACTTCAAGGACGCGCCAGAATATCTGTACATACAATTTGGTATACAAATTGGTATGATTTTGATTACAGTCTCTATTGGTTTAACAGAGCATGGGGGACAATTTGTAAAAGTGAAGAAATAAGAATGGTGCCAACACTTTTTTTGTCAGGTTTGTTTTATTCATAGTGGAAGGCTGTTATTTTGTTGCTGGTACAGTCCTTATATCTTCACTTTAGTTGATTCCGACATCAGATGAAATGAATATTAAACAGTGTGACAATGCTGGGACGATAAAAAAAAAATATGTTGTAGTGCTGATATTGGTGTCCTTCATATCTTTTTCAATATGAATCCTTCAAGATTTCAATCCTTCAGTCTTTTTTTGGGTGTCATGTATTTGACCGCAATTTTTAATTGCGAAATTGTTCTTTAGATGTATAAATTGTGTCTGCAAGATGGAAACCCCTGAACCCATCAGATATATTTCACTTGTCCAATCTCAGAGTTTCACGAAGATCAGTGTAGTTCTTGTCATTTCTGATTTTGTTGCATGGTTCTTCATTCTGTACAAGAAACATAACAGAAAACGTACAGGAAATTCAAAACTTCGTGTGCACAAACTTAAGGGAGAAGAAGTGAAGTTGTTGACCTATTTGCAGTGCCAGAGAACATGTAATTCTGGCTGGACAACGAATGAATGAAGATTAAATGGGCAAAGTATTTCTTCAAATATGCTGTTGCAGCATACCATATCAATGAGCTCCACAGTTGGTAAACCCTTTGTCAAAATTGTCCAAAAGAAAACTCTCCATCCTATCTAGTTGATGCTAATGTGTGCTACTACAACCGTTCCACCTTAAGAGAAATATGTGACCTGGGTTATCAGGACGTGAAGCTTGTATCATTTTCCAGTGATGTTTATACATTGCCTTACTATATTGCTGTGGACCATAAAACTTCAAGGACGCACTAGAATATCTGTACATACAATTATACAAATTGGGTATACAAATTGGTGTATTTTTTATTGCTGTCTGTATTTGTTTCGCCAATGCCAAGGGGACAGTTTGTAAAAGTGAAGATAGAATAATGGTCCAAAAACTTTTTTTGTTGGGTTTCATTTATTCATATTGAAAGCCTGTTATTTCGTTGCTGGTGCACTTTATATATCTTCACTTCAGTTGATTCCGACATCAGATGAAATAAATACTGGACATTGTGACAAAATACTAGGACTATAGAAAACAAATATGTTATAGTGCTGATATAGGTATCCTTGATATCATTTCCAATATCAATCCTTCAAGCTTCCAATCCTTTAGTCTTTGTTTGGATGCCATGTTTTTGACCACAATTTTCAATTTTAAAATTGTTCTTTGGATGTCTAAATTGTGTTTGCAATAAAGAAACCCCTGAACCCATCAGAGATATTTCAGTTGTTCAATCTCAGAGTTTCAAGAAGATCAGTATAGATCTTGTCTCTTCTGATCTTTTTGCAGGGTTTTTCATTACCTACAAGAAACATAACAGAAAACGTACACGAAATTCAAGAATTCGTTTGCACAACCGTAAGGGAGAAAGAGTGAAGTTTTTGACCTATTCGCCAGTGCCAGAGAACATGCAATTTTTGGCAGGACAACGACTGAATGAAAATTCAATGAGCTAAGTATTTCATCGAATATGCTGTTGGAGCATACTACATCAATGAGCACCATAGTCGGCAAAACCTTTGTCAAAATTGTCCAGCAGAGAATTCTCCATCCTATCTAGTTGCCATGTTTTGGACCGTAATATTTTATTGTAAAGTTGTTCTTGAGATGTCTATATTGTTTCTGCTATAAGGAAACCCCTGAACCCATTATATGTGTTTCAGTTGTCAAATATCAGAGTTTCAAAAGATCAGTGTAGATCTTGTCATGTGTGATTTGTTGCAGGGCTCTTCATTCTCTACAAGAAACATCACAGAAAACGTGCAGGAAACTCAAGATTTCGTATGCACAACTGTAAAGGAGAAGAAGTGAAGTTGTTGACAGATTTACCAGTGCCAGAGAACATGCAATTCTGGCAGGACAAAAACTGAATGAAGATTAAATGGGCTAAGCATTTCATCAAATATGCTGTTGGAACTTACTACATCTATGAGTTCCACAGACGGCAAAACCTCTGTAAAAATTGTCAAAGAGAGAGTTCTCTATCCTATAGATGATGTTAATGTCTGCAACTGCAACCTTTCTAACTTAAAAGAAACATGTGACCTGGGCAATCAGGACGTGAAGCTTATATTATTTGCCATTGACGAAGCCCAAAAACGACATAATTGAGACACAAGAAATGCATCAATTAAACCCAACTGCCTCCGATGATATTTACGGCATCAGAACTTGGAGGATATAACTAAACAAGAGAAATAAGAGGTCTTCTCCTCTACATTTATATATCCTGTCCCTACAGTAAAGAAATATTGCTGATGTACGTTATTTGAAAGGCTATGACACAATAGCTTGTGTTTCATTTCGACACAATAATATCAAAAATATAAAACGTTTGGTAGAAATAATTTTATGGAAAGTCAAGACCTCTTAACAATTACCATGTACTTATCCATTTTTATAGAAATACTACAGAATTAAGAGGTCGTCTCTTGCAAATTCTAATATCCTGTCCCCAAGGCAAAAAATGTTGCTGACGTATGATAGTTGGAAGGTTATGACACAATAAATTCTGTTTCTTTTCGACACAATCATGCATTGAAAGTATATAGCATTTGGAGAAAATATAATATGTAAAATTAAAACCTCTAACAACTACCATTTATTTCATCATCCTTTTAAAACAGTGCTCTTATATTCAAATGTCACAGTAGTTACATATAGATAGTGTCAAAATAATAACGCTTAAGATACTATTCATTAATGATCATGTGCTATTTATATTTTTGTTGTGCCAATGTTACATACAGTTATATGTCATTTTGCGTATTAAGAATATGATTCTGCTAAGAAATTCTTATTATAGGAATTGGCATGCTCTGGCACTTACCAAAGATGCGTCAGGGTCAAAAATAAAGAAACAAGTAACACCTATTGTCATGATTTATAAACCACCAAAGAATGCCCAAAACATCATACATCTAATTCAACCTAACAGCTATCAACCAAGATAAGACACCTCAAGTAATACCAATCGTGTAAAAGAAAGAACCATTTGCTGTCCTATAGTCATCTCTCTCCTTCCAAGTGAACTATGTAAACCTAAGAAGACACAGTATTTAGCTGAGAAGGTACACCCACCACACACCACGTAGACACCAACAAGAAATACGACTAGATAAGGATCGCCTTCATCCTACTATATAGAAACCCGACATTAATAACATCACGAACACTTATGAAGATAGGAAAAGAACAACATAAGTCATAATTTTATAACTTGTGAATCGACATACCAAGTAAAGTTTTCAGAACTATCGAAGTCAAACAACTCTTAAGACAATTTAACAAAGTTTAAAAACGTTACAAATTTTAACAACTCGTTAAAATTTTAAACAGTAAAAGTACTTTAGATAACAAACTAAAAGCTAATATTAATTTGCGAAAAAAGATAATATACCGATTCAATTAGTGAAATGAGCAGAGACTTGAAAATTATGGCATAGGTGTGAAACAAAATATTATAAACTTAGTGATGAATGATTATAGAATGTGCCCAGAGTGAATTGTAAAATAAACATGCTGGAAAATTATGAAAATGTACCAATAGTGATTTTATAATGATGTAATTTCAATCTAGTTGTACTTTTTAATGTTTTCGAAAAGCTGGGATCAATTTAAAGATAAATACAATAAGTAAATATACAACTAAATTATAATAAAGTAAAATTAATTACAATTAAAAAAATTGAAATCAGATATTCACATGTAAACCCATTTGTTGTTCAGGTGCTTTTTATTAATGTAAGGTCTACACCAAGGATTACTTATCTTATTCTAAAAAAAGTTAACAGTCATTTTGTGGCGAAGGAATGATAAAAATAGCCTTTAATAAACAAGAAAGAATTTCAAGAAACATAAATTTAAAGGAGATTAGTCTGAACGATGAGGGATTCATTTTATATGTGACATACAGGCCTACAATCCCCCCTATCAAATTCAGGACCGAATTCTCATTTATATTCCCTTAAGAAAATTTCGAAATAATATCCTTTATCCTATATCCATATAAACATTCGAAGGTTTTCAAAGTTAAATTCTTTATTCTATAAATGAATGAATGAATGAATGAACTTTATTACCCGTAAAGTATAAAAAACACAAAGTACACAAACATAAAGTACATGCTTTGAGCATACATTCAATTTGTTTGTTGTTCTTACAACGGCAAGTAATAATGTTCCTTTTTGGACTATCCAATAAGAATCTAGTTTGATTCTTATGACATGAACGTCTTAATTTTTTATTATTCAGAAACTAGTGAAGCATTTAAGGAAAAAGACCTCTAGAGCAGGTAAGTTGGAATATTGCTAGTAACTTGAGGCGGGACAAATTTATGTTCATGGCTTGGAATCAATTATTTACATATTTATTGTTATATAAAGCGGATATCAAGACATATTTTTGTCACTTCGCTTTCAGTTACAATGAAGAAAGAAACTATTATTTATTGGATACATTTTGCTATTTTTAGTAAGTTTCTTGACTAAGATTACCTATCATATTTTCAAGGATTCAAGGTAATCTAAGGATTACTTATCATTAAATTCAATTAATTTTACCATTCAATTTAATTACTTGACAATTCTACCGTAGTATTCTCTGAATACGTAAGATTGTACATCCAAAGAAGAAGATGGTTAAATAAAAATAGTTCTGTAGGTGACTTAAGATGATTGTTCCAAAAATTTTTTAAATGAAAACAAGTTTATTTTATAAAACCTTGTGTCCTTCCAAGTGAACTATGTAAACCTAAGAAGACACAGTATTTAGCTGAGAAGGTACACCCACCACACACCACGTAGACACCAACAAGAAATACGACTAGATAAGGATCGCCTTCATCCTACTATATAGAAACCCGACATTAATAACATCACGAACACTTATGAAGATAGGAAAAGAACAACATAAGTCATAATTTTATAACTTGTGAATCGACATACCAAGTAAAGTTTTCAGAACTATCGAAGTCAAACAACTCTTAAGACAATTTAACAAAGTTTAAAAACGTTACAAATTTTAACAACTCGTTAAAATTTTAAACAGTAAAAGTACTTTAGATAACAAACTAAAAGCTAATATTAATTTGCGAAAAAAGATAATATACCGATTCAATTAGTGAAATGAGCAGAGACTTGAAAATTATGGCATAGGTGTGAAACAAAATATTATAAACTTAGTGATGAATGATTATAGAATGTGCCCAGAGTGAATTGTAAAATAAACATGCTGGAAAATTATGAAAATGTACCAATAGTGATTTTATAATGATGTAATTTCAATCTAGTTGTACTTTTTAATGTTTTCGAAAAGCTGGGATCAATTTAAAGATAAATACAATAAGTAAATATACAACTAAATTATAATAAAGTAAAATTAATTACAATTAAAAAAATTGAAATCAGATATTCACATGTAAACCCATTTGTTGTTCAGGTGCTTTTTATTAATGTAAGGTCTACACCAAGGATTACTTATCTTATTCTAAAAAAAGTTAACAGTCATTTTGTGGCGAAGGAATGATAAAAATAGCCTTTAATAAACAAGAAAGAATTTCAAGAAACATAAATTTAAAGGAGATTAGTCTGAACGATGAGGGATTCATTTTATATGTGACATACAGGCCTACAATCCCCCCTATCAAATTCAGGACCGAATTCTCATTTATATTCCCTTAAGAAAATTTCGAAATAATATCCTTTATCCTATATCCATATAAACATTCGAAGGTTTTCAAAGTTAAATTCTTTATTCTATAAATGAATGAATGAATGAATGAACTTTATTACCCGTAAAGTATAAAAAACACAAAGTACACAAACATAAAGTACATGCTTTGAGCATACA
Source organism: Artemia franciscana (assembly GCF_032884065.1). NCBI lineage: Eukaryota > Metazoa > Arthropoda > Branchiopoda > Anostraca > Artemiidae > Artemia > Artemia franciscana. The sequence continues at coordinate 3,752,452 of NC_088866.1, forward strand.
TTCAATTTGTTTGTTGTTCTTACAACGGCAAGTAATAATGTTCCTTTTTGGACTATCCAATAAGAATCTAGTTTGATTCTTATGACATGAACGTCTTAATTTTTTATTATTCAGAAACTAGTGAAGCATTTAAGGAAAAAGACCTCTAGAGCAGGTAAGTTGGAATATTGCTAGTAACTTGAGGCGGGACAAATTTATGTTCATGGCTTGGAATCAATTATTTACATATTTATTGTTATATAAAGCGGATATCAAGACATATTTTTGTCACTTCGCTTTCAGTTACAATGAAGAAAGAAACTATTATTTATTGGATACATTTTGCTATTTTTAGTAAGTTTCTTGACTAAGATTACCTATCATATTTTCAAGGATTCAAGGTAATCTAAGGATTACTTATCATTAAATTCAATTAATTTTACCATTCAATTTAATTACTTGACAATTCTACCGTAGTATTCTCTGAATACGTAAGATTGTACATCCAAAGAAGAAGATGGTTAAATAAAAATAGTTCTGTAGGTGACTTAAGATGATTGTTCCAAAAATTTTTTAAATGAAAACAAGTTTATTTTATAAAACCTTGTGTCGTACCTACAAAATAAATGATCTTTTAATGACTGCATTACGATTATAATTCCCTATTTTTTTATAATTTAGAATCCTAATGTCGCAAACTATATATTAATAATCAATGCGTTTGTTTTCCTTAGTATTAGATTCTTCCTTATTAATAGAACAAACTCACTTCTTCTATACCTATGATTTTGAAGACTTAGTTTTAATTTTCTTAACATGGGACTGCCCCCCTCCCCTCACTCAATTTCTCCTCCAAAATATATTATTTCATTGGCAGGATTTTTCTATCCAGGATTATATACTTCTTTTCATCTTGCTACTGCATCTGTTTGTGCTCTAGCACCAGCCCTGGAGAAAGTTTCTACATTATTAACCGGTTAAAGCATAACTTAAAGGAATGCATAGTCGAAAGAGTGTATTTCATTCCATTTTTAACACTGGTTCTTCTTCACTGTTATAGTTTAAAAAGAGCTTTAATTTGTGGAACTAAAGGAGAATCATCTCTCACAGTATTGTTATATTTCGTACTAAATTAACTTTAATTTCGACTTCAACTTTCTCAATATCAAATAATAAATACAAGCATCTCTTTTAAAGCCCTCATGGAAGGCTCTATGGCCTGTGGATGTAGGGGAAAACATTACAATCATGTTTATTGAGATTCATAATACAATGCAAGGGAAATAAACACGGAGCGTATAAAAACAACAAACAAAACAGAAAACCACAAAAATGCAAATAATTACATCAAAACCCTTTTTTATAATTTACACTCAATTGAACTGACCAATTAATATATATTACTATTATTACTTGTAAAAAAGGAAGAAGAAGAAAAAAAATCACCAAACTGACTTTTCATTCATCTTTTGAAGACCCCAATTGAGTGGCAATCACTGATATTCTTCGGTTGGGACTTCCAGACCCTACTATTTGCGCATATAGAGCTAAAATCTGACCTCATGGCTGGTGATCTATAATAAATAAGACTTCAGAGTTACGAGTTCCATTAAGATTTACATAAGCTCGGGGTTTTAACTCGAAGTTTACCAGAAAAAAATAGATGAACAAAATTAGCCCAAGATAGAAAATACTGTGGATGGAACTTACGCAGAGATTTTGTTGATGTAGTATTCGTATTTAAATATATCTGTGTGGGCCTTTTCAAGAAGAAGAGAAAGTGACTTCAATAGGGATGGGAAAGTAATAATCCAAACAATAGAACAGTAATTTATGCATGGGTGCATGGGAGAATTATAAGGAAGCTTTAAAATACATCCAGGAAAAATAGACCTTAGCTCATGTATCATGCTTAACCTTCTTGACACTTTTAATTGGATAAGGCTAATATGGTTCTTAAATGAAATATTTTCATATACAAGGAGTCCTTGAAACCTAGAAAGCCTATTTTGTTCTTGAAATATACTTTTAGAATTTGGAACAATATTCAAACCAGGAAATTGTGAGCCAATTCCAGAAAAAAACGAAACTTTTGACTTAGAAATATTTAGAGTCGGACAATTTGCTTCAAACCACTCCTAAGCTGTGTCCATCAGTATTTAAAGATTTATTGCCAAATTATTTTCATCCCACTTGTCACAAGCAAGTGTACTATCATCAGCAAATGCAAATAAATCAACATTTTGTTTGATATATATTGAATTAGGATACTGCAACTCATCTGGGTAACACATATTAGAACAAAATGACTTTCGAGTATCTTTTATAGCCGAATATAAGACATTGGCATATACAATATAAATAAAAGTACCAAGTATAGACCCTTATAGAATTTCAAAGTCTACTTCGGCCTTAAAATCAGACCCTGGATAAAAAAAAAAGCTTGCCATGAAGATAAGATTGCGAAGATTCTAATGTTTTTCCCCAAGCACTAAAATACGAAAATTTTGCTAGAAGAATATCATGGGACAAACATTCAAAACCTTTTCTCACATCCTAAGAAATTATTTCCACATTACATTTATTGGCTAATAGAATGATGGTCATTTGTTGTTAGTTCTTACTATTTGTATCAGAAGAAATTTATTTAAAAGATAATAAACCAAAGATTGCAGAGAAAGGATGGCATAAAACGACATAAAAGAACGGCCTGCTGTAGAGAAAAAGAATCTCAATTGCTAATGTTTTTCTTAATGTCACGTGAATGAAATTGCGAGCCAATTCTGGAAAAAAACGAAACTTTTGACTTAGAAATATTTAGAGTCGGAGAATTTGCTTCAAACCACTCATAAGCTGTGTCCATCAGTATTTGAAGCTTTATTACCAAATTATTTTGATCTCACTTGGCACAAGCAAGTGTACTATCATTAGCAAATGCAAACAAATCAACATTTTGTTTGATATATATTGAATTAGGATACTGCAACTCATCTGGGTAACATATATTAGAACAAATTGACCTTGGAGCATCTTTTATAGCCGAATATAAGACATTTGCATATACAATATAAATAAAAGTACCAAGTATAGACCCTTATAGAATTTAAAAGTCTACTTCGGCCTTAATATCAGACTCTGGATACAAAAAAATTGCCATGAAGATAAGATTGCAAATGATTCTAATGTTTTTCCCCAAACACTAAAATGCGAAAATTTTACTAGAAGAATATCATGGGACAAACAGTAAAAACTTTTCTCACATCCTAAGAAATTATTGCCACATTACATTTATTGGCTAATAGAATGATGGTCATTTGTTGTTAGCTCCTACTATTTGTATCAGAAAAAGATAATTTATTAAAAATATCCCTACCGATTACACACTAGGATAGAATAAAGAATCTTTCTCCCTAGTAACAAAGTTACTCCTTTTGTTTAGGCGCCTACTCTCCATATACAAGAAATATAGTAACTGGAAACATCAAGTTGATCGATGTCATTAAATATTTCAAAAATGATTCCGAAGCCCATCTTTTCTCCATTCAAATCCTGAATTTCTCGCTTGCAACAAGCCAATGGTTAATTTTCTGAAACAGCGCATATTGGACAATCGAGATTTTCCACATAACAGACCATATGGGTGGGATTATGACGGGATTTGAATTCAAATTATAAACTGTACAAAGCATTGGATTCATTATGAGCTGGGTCAAAGTTCAGATGCCAAGGAAAGGGTAAGACATCTATACCTTGTACTTTTATTAAATATTTGGTTTCATGGGTAAGACTTTCTGATATAAATTTGAAAGTTGCTTCATTTGCCAGATATACATCTCCAGATGTGAACAAAAAAGTGGATTTGAGTGAATCGTCTGTGCGACTCTGCCATAGATCAGAATTATAAAATTTATTTATCCAACCAGAAACATTTTACTTAATGCAATTAAATTTTACTTTTTATTCACTAAAGAAAGATATATTGTTGGCATTCTCATTACCCAAATAATTAAAGGAGTCTCTTTTTTACCTTTTTGGAATTTTCTAGGGAATTTTTATTCTAAAATTGCATTATAAACGCCAAAGTTCAAATAGTCGCCTCGTTGTTTTGCTTGAATAAACTTACTTTGCTTTGCATGTTTTTGTTTTATTAAGTTAAACAAAGAATGTTCATCTATTTACAATAATGATAAAACAGTACAATAACTGAATTATAAAAATTACAGTCCCTTAGGCTTTCACGCCACACAAAAAAACACCTACACTTTTGATACAACATATAAACCCAGCAAAGTAATCAAAGAAAGACAAAAATCTATTAGCTTTCTGGGTTATCAATTTCCTGTTTAATCTTAATTAGTTATGGGTGAAGAATACATGAACTAACAGAAATTACAATAAAATCAAATATTAGCATCCTTAGAAATTCAAAAGAAGTAACTAAATCTAAACTGTCCCTTTTGAATTGCGGAGAGGGTAGGCTCAAACTACTTTAACTAAGCTCACAAGGTAAGTATTTATATGAATTCATTATCCTGATATGAGTTTGAAAGTTGCTTCATTTGCCAGATATACATCTCCAGAAGAGAACAAAAAAGTGGATTTGAGTGAATCGTCTGTGCGACTCTGCCATAGATCAGAGTTAGAAAATTTATTTAGCCGACCAGAAAGATTTTACTTAATGCAATTAAATTTTGCTTTTTATTCACTAAAGAAAAATATATTGTTGGGATTCTCATTACAAAAGTAATTACAGGAGTCTCTTTTTTACCATTTTGGAATTTTCTAGTTAAATTTTATTCTAAAATTGTATTATAGACGCCAAAGTTCAAATAGTCACATCGTTGTTTCGCTTGAACAAACTTACTTTGCTTCGCTTGTTTTTGTTTTATTAAATTAAACAAAAAATGTTCATCTATTTAAAATAATGATAAAAAACAGTACAACAACTGAACTATAAAAATTACAGTCCCTTAGACCTTTCACGTCACAAAAAAACACCAACTCTTCTAATACAACATATAAACCCAGCAAAGTAACGAAAGAAAGACAAACATCTATTAGCTTTCTGGGTTATCAATTTCCTGTTTAATCTTAATTAGTTATGGGTGAAAAATACATGAACTAACAGAAATTACAATAGAATAAATTATTAGCATCATTAAAAATTCAAAAGAAGTAACTAAATCTGAACTGTCCCTTTTGAATTGCGGAGAGGGTAGGCTCAAACTACTTTAACTACGCTCACAAGGTAAGTATTTATGCTTATTATGCTTTAAGATGCTTTTTTGCTGCCGAATTATGCCTCAAGATAAGCCAATTTTGTTTTCTGTAAGTAAAATTAAATAAAAAAAAGTTTTTTGAACTGAAAGTACGGAGCAACATTTAAGCTTAAAACGACATAAATTATTCCGTATATAAAAGGGGTTGTCCCTCCTCACCACCCTGTTCTTTATGCTAAAGTTTGACTCTTTGTCACAACTCTAATTTGTAAAATAATAAAAATAGTTATATGAAGAGCAAGGTGCTGAGGAGAGAAAAGCCTGTTTCATAACGGAAGAATTTCTGTTCGTTTGAAGTTGAAACGTCGCTCCCTACTTTCAGTATAAAACATTGTTTTTCATATTTAATTTTTGAGCGTTTTTCAACTAATGCAGGTTCAACTTTGCCTCCATGCACATTCAAAATAAAAATAATTGAATATTAATTTTGGCTGATTTATTCCGTAAATGAAGGGTTGCCCCTTCCTCAATACTGACCAAAAATGCACAACACCCCGTGTTATCCGGAGATGCATCTGATAGAAAATTCGATATGGCCATTTGCTGTCGTAAAAATTTCAAGAAGAGCTCATTTGATTGAAAATTGAAAGGGCTAGTACTCTTTTAATAGCCAAAAAGGTAATAGAGGGTAACTAATCCCCCTCCCACGCCCTCCATTTCCCCAAACACATCCAATAAAAACTTTGAGATAGCTATTTCGTTAAACGTAAGTAAAAGGTCCCAAAAACATTTCTTTGACGATGGCAAGCTCCCTCCCTCCTTCCTACATTCCTCAGGGCATTTTTTAATTCATATCGTGGGGCATATAAGGTTTATATAGAAAGGATGATTGTATAAGCTTGAGAGGGGGCTCATTCGATTGGTAATCAGAAGTTCTATTGTTGTATAAGATTCAGAATGATCAGAGTATAAATACCCCTCTCCAGCATCTCGTATTTTCTCAAAATACATCGGATAGAAATTTTAAGATGGTAATTTATTATCAAACAAATTTCAAAAAAGGCACATTCAATAGGAAATTCCAAGTTATCTTGTGAGATAAAAAAAAATTCCCTTAGTTCCAAAGTGAAATTATATCATCCATGTAATGTCCCTAAAAGATGTAATTTAAAAAATACACCCATCAAAAAATCCCATCCTGCACTTGTATACGGGATCATTATTTTTCTTAAGGCCAAAATAATTTTAATTATTTAAAGAACATGAAAATTGGAACTTGGAATGTTTCGACTTTAAAAAACACTATCGTAGCGATATTTTAACTGACGAATTAAGATGGTTTTAACTGGACTTAATAGGAATCTTAGAAAACTCATATCGTAGGGTTAGGAAGTATGAAGTTAGGTGACATAGAGTTTGTTTACTCTGGTAGGAAGAAAGGGGTACATGTATAGGGGTTAGGGTTCATAACGAATAAGGAAGCTGCTAAGCATTGCTTAGGCTTGAAAAGTCTAAAAGGGCTTGAAAAGTCTCATTCAATAGGAAATTCCAAGTTATCTTGTGATATATAAAAAAAATTATCTAAAGTTCCAAAGTGAAATTATATTATCCATTTAATGTTCCTAAAATATGTAATTTAAAAATTACGCCCATCAAAAAATCCTGTCCTCCACTTGTATACGGGATCATTGTTTTTCTTAGGCTTGAAAAGTCTCAATATTAGAATCCTAATTGATCATTTTGTGACTAAAAGGTTCAGGGTATCAGTTATTGTAGTGTATGCCCCTGTTGAACCAACTGACAGAGATACTAGAAACATCATAATTTTATTTTCGGATACTGGAGCAAACAGACAGGGTATCAGGTCGAAATATGGTGTTTTTACTTGGAGATTTGAAAAGGTTTGTAGAATTAGGGATAGATGGTATCCAGACCTAGGTAAATTTGGTGTAAGAAAAGAAGACAGTAATGTCTTCAAACTTTTGTTACTTTCTTTGTCTAACAGCCTAGTTATAATCAATACGACGTTTTGTCATAAAATATCCCATAAGTTGACATGGTGACGGTAAAATAGCAAACCTTATAGAGTACGTCATTGTAAACCAAAGACTAGCAGAATCGTTTCAATATACAAGGGTAAATAGCAGTGCTGATATTCATGTTAAAAGTAAAAATCTCTATCAATTAGTATCTAGCGTTAATTTAAAGCTGAAATTTTGGAACCTCCTCGAAGTTATAAGTTTGGTAGACTCCATGATCAAAACCTAAGAGAAACTTTGCAGGAACATTTGATACTAAACTGGAGTTTTTATATTTGACAATGTGGAAGATGGATGGAATAATCTTAGAAAAAGAATTAATGGAGTTACTGATGGTATCTTAGGGAAGAAAGCTACTGAGTGTCCAATCATAATAGATACCTAAACATACTTTTGGCTTAAAAGCATGATTGCACTCTTTTTTATAGAAACATTTTATACTGGGCTGGTGTTTTGGCATTGATAACCTACTTGACATTCTAACCATAACTTCCATTCCAGATCAATGTGCACGTGGAAGATTTGACTGTCCGTATGCCAATTGGTTACAAATAGATTTGCTATGTGATGGCTTTGTGAGCTGTGCAGATGGATGGGACGAATCCAGAGAACTATGACTCGGTTTTTTTTTGTTTGTTAAATTCCTATCATATGTGTTAAGGAGATAAAAAAAAATTAATTTGTTACAGATGAAAAATGATTTGTCTTACCAATGTCTGAAATAAAGCAAAGTTATCTTGTGAAATAAAAATCATTTTCCCTATAGTTCCAAAGTAAAATTATATCATCCATGTAATGTCCCTAAATGATATAATTCAGAAAAAACGTCCATCGAAAAATCCCGTCTTGCACTTGTATCCGGAATCATTGTTCTTCTTGAGGACAAACTAATTTCAATTATTCAAATAACATAAAATTGGAATGTTTTGACTTTGAAAAAGCACTATCGTATCGATATTTTGACTGATGAATTAAGATGGTTTTAACTGGACTTACTAGTAATCTCAGAAACTCATATAGCATGAGACATATTTCATGGTAAAAATAGGGATAGATGGTATCCTATCCTAGGTAAATTTATTTTAGGATAAGAAGCCAGTAATGTCTTCAAACTTTAGAAATTTTCTTTGTTTAACAACCTAGCTATAATCAATATGATGTTTTGTTATAAAACAGCCCATAAGTTGTCATGGTGATAGTAAGACAACAAACCTTAAAGAAAATGTTATTGTAAACCAAAGAGTAGCAGGATCGTTACAATATACATGGGTATATAGCAGTGCTGATATTCAATCTAAAAGCAATGATCTCTATTTATTAGTGTCTAAGGTTAATTTAAAGCTGAAATTTTGGAAGGGTAACTACCTCCTAGAAGTTATGATTTTGGTAGACTCCATGATCAAAACATAAGAAAAACTTTCAAGGAACATTTGATACTAAACTTGAGTGTTTAAAATTTGACTATGTGGAAGATGGATGGAATAATCTTAGACAAACAATTAGTGGAGTTTCTGATGGTATCTTAGGTAGGAAGATTATGTAGTGTTCAATCATAATAGATACCTAGACCAACTTTTGGCTTAAAAGCATGATTAAATTTCTTTATTTTTTTAGACAAATTTTAAATAAGGCTAATGAACTGGCATTGATAACCTACTTGACTTCCAATCTAGATCAATACCCAAGTGGAAGATTTTACTCACCGTATGGAAATTGCTCACAAATAGATTCGCTATGTGATGGCTTTGTAAGTTATACAGATGGATAGAAGGAATCCGGAGAACTATGTCCAGGTTTGTTTTTGTTTGTTAAATTCCTATCACATGTGTTAATGAGATAAAAAGTCATTTGTTAGAGATGAAAGATGATTTGACTTTCCAATGTCAGAAATACAACACAGTTACCTTGTGAGATAAAAAAAAATCATTTTCCCTATAGTTCCAAAGTGAAATTATATCATCCATGTGATGTCCCTATGAGATATAATTCAAAAAATACGTCCGTCAAAAATCCAATCCTGCACCTGTATCCGGGATCATTGCTTTTCTTGAGGCAAAAATAACTTCAATTATTTACAGAACATGAAAATTGGAACTTTGGAATGTTTCGACTTCAAAAAAGCACTATCGTATCGATATTTTGACTGATGAATTAAGATGGTGATCAACATGCAAGTGGAAGATTTTAATGTCTGTATGGCAATTGCATACAAATAGATTCTCTATGCGATGCTTTGTTTGTGTGGCTTTGTAAGCTGTACAGATGGAAGGGACAAATCCGGGGAACTATGTCCAGGTTTGTTTTTGTTTGTAGAATTCGTATCACAAGTGTTAAGGAGATAAAAAAATCATTTACCAGAGATGAAAAATGATCTTACTTACCAATGTCCAAAATAAAAAACAAGTTATATCGTGAGAAAAACAAAATCATTTTCCCAATAGTTCCAAAGGAAAATTATACCATCCAAGTTATATCTATAAAAGATATATTAGAAATCAAACTATAAAGATAATGTGCAACTACGCCATGAATTTAAAATTTTTAGCATTGATATGTGTTTAGGCAGTCCTAGGACTACAAAAAAATTTATTGTGCTACTGCGGAAACGCAAAAGCTTCCAACTTAACACCAGGACCAGACTTTTTTCCTTCCCTTATTTCCGCGTGCGAGTCTTCAAAAATTTGGCTGAATATTTGGAAAGATTGCGGCAGGCCTAAGTCTGGGACTATAAATGGTTTGCGGCTACGTTCTGAACATTTTTTTTCTAAAGTGCTATTGAGAAAAGTACTCATAAAATTGAAGAGAACCTTTGAAGCTCTGGAAAAAATTTGAACGCCCTTGTGAACATATTAGTGCAAATAATATTCCTGAGCCTGAGTGGATAAATTACTATAAGCATGAGTTTTCTTCTCCCGATCCTACTATTGAGTCAAAATTTGAAAAGGAATTAAGTGCTTGCCTGAAAAAACACGAACCTTCGACATTTATAATTAAGCCAAGTGATGTATCGTTTTATTGTAAAAAACTAAAGAAAAGAAATTCCGCGGGAGTTGATGGAATTACTGCCAGACATTTTGATTATGCAAGTGCTCTTCTTTTTAATCATTTATCTCTACTTTTTCAAATGTCTATTGAAAACGGATTTGTTCTTTATCAATTTACAGTTGGTCAAATAACCCCTTTCCCGAAAAAAGTTAATAAGGATTTTACTGCGTGTAATTTGTTCCAACTTATAACAGTTTCTTGTACTATTTTTAAATTGTTTGAGTCAGTTATTTTGGATGAAATTGTTTCTAAATGTTATATCCCACCCCACCAGTTTGGTTACCAAAAAGGTATTAGCCAGGAGCATGCCCTTTTTGCTTTAATGAATGTTCTTGCTGATGCAGAAAGAAGTAGATCCTATATTATCCTTTGTGCTTTAGATGTTGCTCGTGCTTTCGACTCTTGCATTTTTTCTCAAGTTTTATTTGAAACATATAAAAGAGGGGTAAATTTTTGAATAGTAAAGTGCCTTCTGTATATGTACCATCGCCTAAAGGTGAAATTAAAGGCGAGATCTTCCCTTTTTGATATTTTGAAAGGAGTCCATCAAGGTGGCTTTACCTCACATTCTTTATTTAATAACTCTGTTTTAAATGCCCAAAATTCTGCTGATTTTAGTTGTATTCACCGTGGATTTATTTTGTCTTTAATAACTTTTGCAGATGACGTTTTGAATCTAAGCCGTACTTTTAGAGGATGTGAAAACACGTTTAATCAGCTTTACAATGAATATAGAAATATTGGGCTTTCTTTCAATGTTGAAAAAACTGCTGTTGTAGCTTTCAATTTTAAAGAAACGAATGGCCCTATTTTTTCATCTTTAGCTAATGTTCAAGTCCCCCTTTCTCAAAAATTAGTTTACCTTGGAATACCTTTTGGAAAAAAATATGAAAGAAACTGTGAAATTATCCCTTGAAAATTTGAAGAAAAAACTGAGAATTGCTTATGCTTCAATTGTATTTAATATTAAACACATTGTTAAATTAAATCTTGCGAAAATTTATAATAGCCTAGTTGTACCTCATGTCATTTCTCTTTGTCCGGTTTGGCAGTTTTTTAGTGAACTTCAGAAACTTGTAACAAATTGACATCCCCTAGGTGTGCGAGAGCTATGGATGTCCTAATCAGATAAGAAACCGCGGAAAGAGAGTTGTCGAAATGGGTTCTGGAGATCTGGAAAAAATAGCAGATCTTGAAGAGACTTAAGCCAGAGCAGAGCTCGTTGAGACTAGAACGATGTAAGATATTGATTTGGAAAGCAGAGTATAGTAAAGTGAATAATAAAGTAAGTTTTTTATATCTTGAGTGTTATTTGTAGGACTCGTATTGGGTAGGATATTGCAAGGTTTCATTAGCCCAAGGCGGACCCGTATGCCTCCGGTAGTAAAGACCCTTTAGATTGGGCCGGCCACCACGCTACCAAGTTACCACGCTACCATGCTACCAAACTAATACATACTCCGGTATGATCTAAATATAACTTAATGAACTCTTAAGGCGTTAAAATACAAACATAACATTTGGTGGCGCGTTGGTCTTTGGGGAGAGTGAATATCTTGCAAGTGCTATGTTTTATTGCTAGTGTTTAAATTGAGTATGACAGGCTTCGCTACTTTTGCCGAGTCTTGGTGTCACGGTCATCATGCCATCCTTAATATAATTAAAAAAAAACTTTTACCGGTAATAATTGTCATCAAATTAAAATTAGCCTCAGGAATATTTTGAAAATTTAAAAACTAATTTTGAGTCAATATAAAAATGGCTGTTGCAACCCCTTTATCTTTATCTGAAATTTTAAAAATCGCTGTTCCTATTTTTGACGGATCTTCAGATGTTATATTGTTTTTAGAAGGAGTTGCTAGGTTGGGACAATGGGATGAAAGAATAAACGATGGGGTTCAGGTTAAAATTGCTTTCATGAGAACATTGGGCGCAGCGTCTAGCGTTTTAAGTTCAATAAAACCTACAACAATGGTAATGGCTTGTAAATTGCTTAAAGAGAAATTCGGTCATAATAGTAGTCAGTCAAAATTGATTCATCTGGATCTTATTTTGTGTGAAGGACAGGATCCATACCCTTTCATTGAAGCAGTTAAGCAAAAGGTGCTTCAATTACTATCGTTGTCGAAGGTACCAGATTCAACTGAAGCCAGCGGTACCGTTATCTATGACAGTTTACAGAAAAATACGCTTTTGAGTAGTTTATCATACGATTTGGGTATGAAAGTTATGTCGAGAATGCCAAAATCAGCTAATGAAATCGAAACTATTTTAGTATATGAATTCACAATTCGCGAGTATGGTAGGCTCAGGTTGCAAAAGCTAAATGTAACGGAAAACCCTCAGGCTATAGAAGTTCAGACGCAGATTCCGTCGGGTGATGAATCGCGAAATGTCAGGACTAAAATTCTTAGGTCTAATAATGGGAACCTTACGCCAAGGTCTTCTCGTTCACAATTTGTTAGTAGATCTAGGCCGCGGGCACAATTTTCAAGGGGGTCCTCTGCATTATTTTCGGATCGCAGGTCTCCGTCAATAAATTCTCGCAGGGCAGATAATGGTCCTCAAAGAAATTTCAGGGAAAGGTTTGATCGAAATTTAAACAATAGGCAAAATTATTGCAACCCACACTCTCAATCGACCCCAGTTAGAAATTCCAATTGGCGTCCACGTCCAACGAGTCCAAATGATCAAGTTGAAAGCAAAGGTCCAAAAAGATGGTTTTGATGTGGACAATTATGTCATTTGGCTTGCATGTGTCGACTTAGTAGGGCTTTTGATAGTTTAAACTTGCGAGGGGGCGAAGGCCAAAACTAGACTTTCGCCCCAAAATTCGTCAACATCGCGTTGTATCGTACCGAGATTATTTCAGGCATAGAGATGTACCTTATATTCCAGTTGTTGCATGTGGAGTTATAAGTCGCTGTTAGGCTGAATCCGGGGCTACTTGTTCATTGATGAGTTACGAATTCCTTTGTAGACTCCCGAAACCAATTCAAAATCAATTAAAATCAGAATACGTAGAGGTTACTAGCGCAACTGGCTACAATTTAAAAGTTATTGGTTCTCTCGAAGAAGAAATTTATATTGATGGTATCCCCTACAAAGAGAAATTTTTAGTGAATCAGTCTACGGAAATGTCAATTATCTTAGGCAATTCTTTCATGCTTCGTTGCAGCCTGATGATTGATCCCCAAAATGACAAATTCATTCCCAAAAGAAATACATCCAATTCTATGTTGAAATCACCTCAACAGAAACAAGAATAATTGCTTCAAATTAAAACGCTTAGTATCCAATTATTGAACAAATATACGATCCCATCAAATAGTGTTAAAAGAATTATGGCTACGACTTCATTAGGACCGGTAAATTCAAATCTAGATTTAATTGTTTCACAGTCAGCAGAATTCTCAAATCCTTATTCTGAATTAGATATTCATGAACAAATTGTGTCGCTAATGGAGGGTCTAATTCCAATTATTATTGAAAATAGGTCGTCCAGGGATATCAAAATACCGAAAATGGTGATTGGTTCTGCTGAAATGGTAAACCCTAATAATCCGTCACTAAAGTCATTCGTTAATACTGTTTCTACTACTGAATCAGATTTTAAGCATAGAACAAAACCTTTGCGCCAAGAAAAAGTAAAAGAATTTCTAGATAGGTTTCGATTGGATCATTTACATGGAGAAAGACGCATACGATTGGAGAAATTCTTGATTGAAAAACCATGACGTTTTCGCAAAATCTGCTTTTGATTTAGGTTCATATTCAGAGGATCCATTTAACATCGAGGTTGAAAATAGCGATCCCGTTCGAATTTGCCCTTATCCTATTCCATTTCATCTTCATAAGGTGGCAAAGGACGAAATCGATAGAATGTTGGCTTGTGACGTAATTGAACCATGTAATTCACCCTATCTTGCTCCTTTATTGCTGGTCAAAAAGAAGGATGGAACACATCGCCTGGTGACAGATTATCGTAAGCTCAACAAGGTCACCAAGAAGGACTCTTTTCCATTACCACTAATTTCCAAAATTCTTGACAGTTTGGGAGGTTGTTCTGTATTCTCTAATTTGGAGTCCATTTGTGGATATTGGCAAGTATTGGTGGACGAAGATTCACGAGATGTTACTGCTTTTTTGGCTCCAGGATTCGAAACATATCGATACAAGAAAATTTCACAAGGGATATGTTCAGCTCCAGCTCATTTTTCTCGTGTCGCAAATAGGCTAATGGCTCTGCTTCCTTCCGAAAATGTCAAACTTTATTTGGATGACACCCTAGTTGCTTCTAAAACGGATCGTGAGCATCTAGATACTTTGAAAAAGGTCCTCAGTGTTTTCAGAAAAGATAATATTAGGCTTAAACCTCAAAAATATGAATTTTTAAAATCTGATATTATTTTCTTGCATCACAAAATGGAATTCAGCCTAATCCTGGAAAAATAAAATCGATTGAAAATCTTCCATATCTTCGAAATGTTAACGAAATAAAATCTTGCTTGGGTCTCTTTAGCTATTTTAGGAAATTTATTCCAAATTTCTCTGGCATTGCAAGTCCGCTCAATGCACTTACTAAGAAAAATACACATTTTATTTTTGGCCAACAACAAATAATAGCTTTCGAACAACTACGGGCTAAACTCATTAAAGAACCAATTCTTGGATTACCTGATTCTAGTCCGGATTCTGAACCTTTTCAAGTTTATGCCGATGCTAGCGATTTTGCATGTGGCGCATTTCTAACACAAATTCAAAATGGGTCAGAAGAAGTTCTTCAATATATTTCTCGCAGTTTCAGTGATGCTGAAAAGAAGCATTCTTTCACACAAAAGAAATGTCTAGCTGTTATGTTTGCTGTAAGATCTTTACGCCAGTATTTATTGGTAAAACCATTTTTCATAGTATCGGATCACAAAAATCTTCAGTATTTATTACAAAAGACGGATCCTACAGGCAAATGGGCTCGATTTCAGTTAGAATTGTTAGGGTATGACTTTTGTGTAAAATATATCAAAGCTGAGAAAAATCGTGTTGCGGACGCATTATCTCGGTTGCCAGTCAACCCTTATCCAGAAAGTTTAGCCACGGAATTTCCTTATGCGGTTGGGACAAATGGGAATAATCATGATATGCAGGCAGGATACCAAACCCCAAATTCCTCATATTTAATCACTAGAAGTGGAAAATCAACCGACCATTCTGTCCAAATTTATTAGTCTGATAATGAGGGAAAATTGTCTGGGAAATCTTTGGGTCCAAAAGGAGAAATTATCACGTCATCTAAACCTTCTAATTTTACTGGGAATCAAATTTCAAGGGATAATGAGAAAATTTGCCATGGTGAAATCAGAGAGCATCAACAGAAAGATCTCTTTTGCATGGCCATTAGCAATTATCTAAAATTTGCCAAAGATATTCCTCCAGCCGTTGCTAGAATCGTAATAAAAGAAATTTACAATTTTGTAATTGATGAAGACTTAGATTTTTTTTTGTGTCATGTCACTATCCCCTCACAAAGATATAACAGCTCCGATATTCGCATACTACCTGTAGTTCCTCAGTTTTTAATCAAATCTATTCTTGAAATATACCATGATTTTTCTATAGGTGGTCATTTTGGGTTCTTGAAAACTTATATTCGTATTCACGAGAGATTCTATTTCAGAAATATGTATGCAATTATCAAAAAGTACGTTCAAAGCTGTCTCGTTTGCTGTCAACGCAAAGGGCCAGTCAACCCTCGGTTGCCAGTCAACCGTCGGTTGCCAGTCAACCCTCGGCTGCCAGTCAACCCTCGGTTGCCAGTCAACCCTTATCCAGAAAATTTAGCCACGGAATTTGCTTATACAGTTGGGACAAATGGGAATAATCATGATATGCAGGCAGGATATCTGGATATCCAAAAAGCCCATTGGGTAGTTTACCTGAAGTTAGTCAACCATTAGAGTTGCTTGGAATTGATTTATTAGGTCCACTTCCAGAATCGGTAAATGCAAGAAATAAATGGATTTTGGCAATATATGATGCTTTTTCCAAGCATGTGACACTGGTTGCTCTTCCAAATAAAACAGCTAATTGTGTAGCGAAAGCTTTTGTGGAGAAATTTATGCTGATCTATGGCCCATGTGAAAATTTGGTCAGCGACCAAGGAAAAGAATTTTGTTCAGATATTTTAAATATTATTGCTGAAATTTTAAAGATAAAAAAGATGAGAACTACAAGCTTCCACCCTCAATGTAATGGAATGACAGAAAGACGTAACCGTGAAATTACGAATTTGCTCTCCATTTATGTTCGCCAAAAAGATTACTCTGACTGGGATAGTCAATTGCCGTATATTCAATGGTGCATTAATACTGCTTATCACGAGAATCTGAAAGATAATCCACATTTTATACTGTTTCTCCGAGAGCCAAGGTTTCCTTTCGAAAATATTACGAGTAGTCGCACATTCTATAATGTTGAGTCTAACTACAAGTCCGAAATGCTAGGACGTCAGAAATTATCTTATGATTTCGTAAAAACAAATTTAGAAAGTGCCAAACTAAAACAAAAGGAAAATTATGATCGGGATGCAAAAGATATTCGATTCAATGTAGGAGATTTAGTTTTGTTGCGTGTGCCTCCAGTAGCCAGGCACAATAAGCTCGATAGAATCAGATGGCTTGGGCCATATCGTGTCATTCATTTAATGGGAAATGAAATAAATTTTGGAATTCGTAGAGTTGCTGATGGAAAAACAGAAATCATTCATCCTAATAGGCTTAAACCATATGTAGCTTCTCAGCCATGGGACCACCTAACTTCTAAACAATTTGACAGGATTAAAACTGACAAACCTAGGAAAAAAGTAACTTGGGCAGATGATCAAATTTATAACCTTACTTCTTCAAACACAAATATTTCGACTACCCCTATCCTGACTAATTCTATAACCGCACCTTTATTGGATTTCCCTAATCCTAGTATACAGACTCCTATTTTACATGTTTTCGACTTTTTACCGCCTAGCGATCGAAGAATTACTTTTACAGAGACGATTGACAATGACAATTCTATTGGTACCCCTGAAACCAGTACGCAGCCTCTTACACCTTTACCTAGAACTCCTAGATTTCCAATACCCGACAATCTTCGTGACGGTAACTATTCTGATCAACCCAGTCCTTTTGTGTGGACACCCCCACAACAACGTCCAATTTCTATTCCCCCTTGACTGGAAAGTCAAGACTCAAGCCTCACGACAGGTATATTGAAACAAAGTATTTCCATTGGTTCCGAAGAAAGGTTAATGTGGGATGATTATTTAGGACCTGAATATCCAGATTTTTCGCCTCTAGCAGATAGTCATGCTTTTGAACCAAAGCAACTATTCGTTCCAGTAAAATTTTCATCTCAATGGCAAAAGCTGAGGTAGATAGAAGCCTCCCTAGAGCTTTTATTGGTGGTCAAATTAGCGATGAAAATTACACGCGTCCAGCTGAATTGCTTGATTCTGAATTGCCGTATCAATTAAATTTTTCTGAAGGGAATGAAACTGATGACTCAAATCTTAGCTTGCGTAGTAATGTTTCAAATCGAACAGTTGTCGAGACACCTCTTTCTGGGCTGCCAGTTGTCGATATTTTTCAAGGGCAAGGTGAAGGTTCTTCGAGTTCGGTCGCTCCACAAATTTTGGCAGACCAGGTATCTGAATCGGAACCCCGTGTCTATTTGTTTGCTCCAATTGAACCTTTAGTTAGGGATCGAGCAGGAAATTTTCCCCAATCTTCGCAGGAACGGGCAAAAAACTGTGGGATCGGTCAAAAGCAAATTTGTGAGGAAAATTTGCAACTTTTTGGCGAGGCACCGCAATTTCGTAAACGTAGTGCAACAGAAACCGAAGGTGAACTTACACCATCAAGGCCAAATAAGGTTTTGAGGTGACCAGTTAGGAAAACAAGGCCAGTTACAAGACTTAATTACGGTCAACTAGGAGGTCTATAAGTTGAAAGAAAATTCTTTACAATGTGACAGAACAAAATTTTAGATTTTATCTTTTGTTCCATTAGTTTTGCATGCTGCATGATACAAATTTATTATTTAACTTTTGTTTTGCGCAATACATAATTTTGAGATCGGAAACGATGAAAATCGAGAAATTTCATTTTAGCATGCTTGCCATAAGCAGGAAATATGCAGAGGAGAATAAAAAACTTAAGGAAGAGATTGAGAAATTAATGAGGGAAAGAGAAGTATTAAAAGAAAAGCTAGAGGCAGAGCAAATAAGAAGTCGCTTCTTGGAGGAAGATTATAAAAACACGCAATATAAGTTAAATGATACAAGAAGAACACTATCAGAACTGTTTGAAGCAGAAGAGGAGATAAAAAAAATTGAAGAGACACAAAAGAAATTAAAAGAAGAAGAACAAGAACAAAGAAAAAAGAAAGCGAGAAGATTAGAGCATTTGGCTTTTAGATATAGACATAATTAACCGTGTGTCTAAAATTCTACTAACCATTTATTAGTTTTTTTTGTTTTTTTTTTTACACATATGAATATGAAGATCCTTAATCAGGATACATTATGCTATTTATCGAGTTCGACGAAAAATTTAGAAAAGTTTCGACGATTATATTTTATTTATTTATAGTTTCCTTTAAACAATTTGTTGTTTTTTTGTTTTTTTTGTGAAAACTAGAATGAAATACCAAGCAGTCATTTTTTCAGGATGACTTCTTACACTGCATATCTAACGGATCGTATATGGTGACAAGCAGTGCTGTCATTTACTTGAAGAACTTTTTCACTACTTCAGTAAAATTTTCCATTACTTGTACTTAAGTAAAAAGGCTAGGGTGTACTTATTACTTGATACTTAAGTAAGATTACGAAATACTTATTACTTAAGATACTTTTAATGTACTTGTTTTTCAAATACTTTACCTTTGACAAGAAAATTTTGTGTGCGGGTGCTTGGGCAATGTACAAAAAAACATTGCGTAATAGAGACATCTATTATCAAAAACTGTAGCAAGTTGCTGCGAACAGATGGTGGTGAATAAACCGAATTCCCGACAGCATGTTTAAAGAAGAAGCAGGACCATTTATGTCAAAAGCGTCTTTAATCTCAAACCAACTGAAAAGTCAGCATGGCCAAACAGTCAGCAGTGCCACAGAATAAACAGAAAATAGAAAACCAAAAGTTGTGGAAAATGTCTTTAATGTAGACTTGGGGGGAAAAGTGTCTATATTTTTTGTTTTTTTTTTTTGTGCTGGAGTACACAAAATTTTCTTCAGATTATTTCAGATTGGACTTAGTCAAACTGCCTCTAAAAATTCATTTAGTGTTTTGGCAAACAGGTATTTGTCATTTAAAATATTATTTCTTGTGAGCTTAAAAGTTATGGTCAGCAGTTTGATGCTAAAACTTAAATAGTATAAAATATACGCTTTCTTAGCTTTACCTTGGAACCACTTATTTTCTGCTTCTTTGTAGGTTGCTGTAAATAAAATAAGAAACACTTTTTTGTCTGAAAATTTAAAAACTAAGTTAAGAAGACCTGATGATACTTTTGAACTTCAAAATGTTGCTGAGCTTCTCCGTGAGTATATTAGTAGGATACTGTGGGTAAGGTAATTAAGGTAATGGGCCCTCTGGTATCTTTATTTTATTTATGGGGAGGGGGCTTTATGTGGTAAAAAAGCTATTTTTCGTTTAACTCAGTTTAACTTGCGAATGAAGTAATGGATTTCAATGAAAGTTAAGCCAAAGATGCCAAATACCATAAGACACATGGTACTTGGAGATGAAGACCCTAGCTTAATTAGGGCGAGGGGCAGGGGGCTTTAAGTGCTAAAAAAAGTCGAGTTTTTCATTTAATTCAGTGCAACTTGCGAATGGAATGATGGATATCAGTGAATATTGAACCAAAGATGCCCAAAACAATGAATAACATCAGGTTTTGAGATGAAAACCTTTGCGAAAATAAAACGAGGGTGAGTGGTTTTAAAGTTGTGAAAAATCGAGGTTTTTGTTTAATTTAGTATAACTTGCAAATGGAGCAACGGATCCGAATGAAAGCTAGACCAAAGATGCCTAAGATTAGGGATTATACTTAATTCTGATATCACAAACCCTATCTCAAACAGGGCGATGACGGTGGTCTCAAGTTATAAGAAAGTTGACTTTGCCTTCAATTTAGTAGGGCCTATCACTTATAGGGGAGTGACGAATCTGAAGTCAGATTCGTCTGAATACCTGAATTTGCAGGAATGAATTTGACACAATACCACCGGATTGGATCCTGCTAGAAGTCACCAGACCTGTTGTTCTTGCTCTATAGAATCTTTCATTTTCAGGCAGGTCATCCCACCGCATACACTGAGTTTATAGCACTAAATTCAAGAAAATCAGGGAAGCGAAAACAAAGTGAAATTCGGGAAAATGTATCAGATGAAACTGATAATGAAACTGTAAAAGGTGAATTCTTTGGAAAGAAGCTAAGATGCAAAAAAGAACATGCTAACCAGTTGATCATGGGCTCCACCTATTGTCGAATTATTTCGTCAGTTGCCAGTCCCAAGCCTGGGTAAAGGAGGAGGGTTGGGCTGGGGGCTTGCGAACCCCACCTGAGACTCTGCAGCACGAACGTGCAGTGGAGGAAAACCAAATTGCAAACGAAACATCAACGAATAGCTTCGGATGAACCCCTTTAACGATGACGACTAATGCATGCCCACGGAAAAGATTTTTGACTGCTAAGAAAAAGCTTAAACTGGGCTTTTGGAACGTGAGAACCATGTTCCAGCTTTCAAAGACGGAACAAGTCATAAGACAGATGATTCAATATGAAATTGATATCCTAGCTCTATCTGAAGTACGATGGACGGGTATGGGCGAAAAGCGAATAGACAAGGAACATACTATTATATACAGCGGCATCGATGCGACCAGAGATCAAGGAGTGGCCCTTCTGCTAACAAATATTCCTGCCCAAGCTATAACAAGTTGGACCCCAGTATCATCACGAATTATAACGGCTAGATTCCTCGGTTCCCACGCGAAGCTGTCCAAAGTAGCATGTTATGCCACCACAAATGAAGCATCCACAGAGGATAAACAGAGCTTCTATAATGGACTAGTAGGTGTTTTTAAAGACATACCAAGACATGATGTGCTATGCCTCTTGGGAGATCTTAACGCCAAAATTGGAAATGGTTACACTTTCTGTCCGGAGGTCCTCGGAAAGCATGGCATCGGAGAGCGAAATGACAATGGGGAACTACTGATTGATTTTGCCCTTTTACATGATCTGGTGATAGGGGGAAGTCTGTTTCCTCATCCAGACATACATAAATACTCCTGGACTTCACCTGATGGTCGAATAAGAAACCAAATTGATCATTGTCTCATTAATAGGAAATGCCCCTCAAGTCTACAAGATGTTAGAGCTTATACAGGAGCAGATGTAGGATCTGATCACAATTTAATGATAGCCACCATTCTTTTGAATCTAAAGAAACATACAAGAAAGTGCCCCCTGCCTGTAAAACCTCTTTTCGCATCAGCAAAGCTAAAAGACAATGAAATGAAAACGTTGTTCAGTGTTGAACTATCCAATAAGTTTGAAACCCTCGTTTTGCCCGAAGATGCAGATTGTGAGAAAATATGGGAGAGTATGAAGTCATGCTATCAAGAAGTGGCAGAATCAACAATTGAATACCGTCTGAAATTGAATGATGAATAGCTCTCCCAAAAGACGTGAGACCTGATCGCTGAAAGGAAAAAGATAAAAAGCTAACTCCTGGATGCCCTTGTACCAAGTATACAAATACACAAACAAAACGATTATTGGAGAATCGACAAAGAAATCAAGGAAAGTGCACGGACAGATAAGAGAAACTACATTGAGCAAAAATGATACAAGCCGAAGATGTAGCGAAGAGATGCGACTCGAAGACCCTTTATAAACTAACAAATGAAATAATAGGCAAGAAACCGATTCAAGATGGACCTGTAAGAAATCCTGATGGCGTTCTCATCACCGAGCGATCGGCTATTGATGAAACATGGGCCAATCATTTTGAAAAGCTTTAGAATAGCCAACTGCCTGATGAGCTTTTAGATGTACCCTCTATAGCTTTCCTCAAGCTTGACATCAACGCAGAACCCCCGACTCTTGACGAATTACTAACAGCCACAAAGAAATTAAAAAATGGCAAGGCACCAGGCGAAGACCGTATCACGGCGGAGTTGATAAAGGCATCAGTCACTTCATGCATATCTATATGGCTGTCCTTGTTCCGAAAAATTGGGATGACACAAAAAGTACCAACAGATTGGAGGCGCAGCACACTCATAAAACTCTTCAAAAAAGGCAATAAGACAATACCTGGGAATTGGAGAGGTATTAGTCTCTCATCCATACCTGGCAAACTTCTTTCACTAATAATCCTTCACAGAATACAGAGTTCACTTGAGAAGTACTTGAGAGAAGAGCAACATGAAAGAAGCTCTGCAATGGAGCCTATGATAACGTACTAGCCCAGAGAATCGTGCAGTTCAATAAAAATCATCACCGAGGACATCAGTACAAAGTGAGTACGGAACGCTTTTACAAGGATATGGACCGATGGACTTTCGGCAACCGAGTGGTTCACCATTGGAACAACTTACCAGAAAGAGTAATCTGCTCGACAAACCTACTGACATTCAAGAAGGAAGCTGATGAATATTATTCAAGTGTCATTTTCTCCTTGTGCAAATTTAGAAGAAATGCAAATTAGATTTTTGTTTTGTAGAGGCTTAACGGCCTACCATCAATTTTGCGAATATATTTATTTATTTATTATGGTTTTAGACCAGGACGTTCATATACCGATTTCATCTTCACACTAAGGGTGTTAATTGATGATAGCCGAGAATGGCAAAACAAATTGTACATGGCATTTATAGACTTTGAAAAGGCCTTTGACTCGCTGCATCGGGAGACTCTATGGAAACTACTAACCTTTTATGGGATCCCTGAGAAGTTAATAGCCCTCATAATGGCTCTATACGAAGAATCTGAATGCTGTGTTAAAACAACAGAAGGAAGGACATGATACTTTCGCGTCCTTTCCGGTGTTAAACAAGGCTATAATTTCGTCTATTCAATAGCAACGTCATCCCCGTCCTGTTATATGCTTTCGAAACCTGGCATCTGAATAACACGCAAGAAAGGCGAATTCTAGCTTTCGAGAATACATGTCTCCGGACAATACTAAACATCCATTGGTAACAAAAAATCTCTAATGAGAAGGTGAGACGGATGACCGGACAACCAATAGTAACAGATGTTATTAGGACACGTCGGTGGAAATACTTGGGGCATGTACTTATTATGGACGATTCCCGGATCCCGAGAGCAATGTTCCAGAGGCAACCAGAAGGAAGATGAAGAAGAGGCAGGTCGCGCAATACACTGTGGCGCACCTATCAGACGGACCTGCGAAATATAAATGCTTCCCTTCAACCGGCGTGGGAAGATGTCCTTGCTTTGGCGCACATGAGGGAAGACTGGTTGCTTCTCGTTGATGCCCTGGGCGCCTCTGGAGGCACAGGAGGATCTAAGGTCTAAGGTAAAGCACTATAAATAGTGAAGCTTTCAAAAACATGATTTTAGGCCTCAATCCGTATGGTGGCCCATTAATTTGTAGAGAGACGTTGGCAAAAAAGATCGACCAATCGCTGTTCGATACAAAGAAAAGAATTACTGAGATTTTGGAGAAAACCGATTACGTCACAATGACTTGCGATATCTGGTCTAGCAGCTACCTGGAGTTTCATGGGTGTTACTGCTTATGTCTTAGATGGTAACAATCATTTTTTGCCAATTATTCTTGCTGTTAGAAGATTTACAGGTTCACATGCGTTTGACAGAATAACTGAAATGATCTTCAGTATTTTTCGAGAGTACGGTTTGGACACAAATTTAGAAAAACTGAGAGCTATTGTGACGGACAATGCATCAAATTTTGTGAAAGCATTCAAACAAAATGCAAAGCTTACTAATGAGCCACGGATTGAAGAAGGTGACTGGGATACAGACATTGATTTTCAAGAGAGAGAGCCAGATAATATCGAGACAACTGATTTGCACGAAATTTTTGATACTTATGGACGTGTTGGTTTAGTGTCATCATCAGTTAACAAAAGTGAATCTGCCACCACAACTTTTTCCCTTGTATCTGAAGATAGTGGCAGTGTGAATCACGCTTTAGCTTCTGACAATAAACCAGGAACGGAAACTATGAGCAACAGTAACCATGTTCATAAGTTTCCAGGTGAAGGGTCTGAGTACGAGCTGGAGATCTATTTGCCACAGTATTTTCCCTGTTGCAGCCACACGCTGAACCTGTTGGCGACAACTGATGCAAAGCACGCCTTAGAAAAAGAACTTAACTTCAGGAGAGCACTGTTAAACGTCAGAGCAAAGTGTCAGTTGGTGTGGAATTCATTAAGCCACAGCTCAAAGAATAACGATCTTGTCATAGATGTTTTTGAGAAAAAGTTGATTCGCCCTAATGCCGCAAGATGGAACTCTGAATATGATGCCCTGAAAAGAATTCTTGAATGCCAACAAACTGTAAAACTGACCACAGTTTACGACGTACTAAAGAACCCAAGATTTAAGCAAAATGAGGTAGACTTGCTAATCGAATATGTCTCTTTACTGGAACCTATAGCACTAGCCCTTGACATGCTCCAGGTAGAAGACAAAGCTTTCTTCGGGATAATTTTCCCTACCGTTCGGTCACTGGAAAGAAAGCTGCAAAAGCTCCAGCTATCTGTCAAGTATACAAAGGCACTAGTTGAGACCCTGTTAGAAGGACTTAAGCAAAGGTTTTCAATCCTCTGTGGACCTCCATCTCTTTACGCTGACTACCACCTGGCCCCCAGTTCTCATCCCTATTTTAAAGATAAATTTGTAAGAGATGAAGACAAGGAGACTATTGTGAGAATACTTGTGAACTAGGCAAAGGCATTAGGAAGTAAACAGAGTGCCAGCAAAGACATAGTTGGATTTGAGTTACTGAGATGTCCACAGAATTTCTTTGAAATATCGGACGAAGAGGAAGCCACCATTCCGTCGGATGAATTGCAAACAACAAGAGTTGAAGTCTTGCGTTATCTAAGTGACTCTAGACAAGATGTGTCAGTTTTGAGACACTATCCTATGGTGGAGTTGGTTTTTTGGAAGTTCAACTGCATACCACCTGCATCAGCGCCAGTGGAGCGTCTTTTTTCGAAGGGGGGAGTGATTTTCTTTCCAAGGCGTAGGTCCTTGGCAGATCACAGGCTCGAAACCCTGGTTCTTCTCAAAGCTAATAGGAACCTAAAAATTTGAATGTTATATGCCAACTTTTTATTCCTTCTACATTAAAATTTTTCAGTGTAAAAGATTTCTGAGTTAAAAGAAGGGCTATTGTGGTATTGGCCTCTTACGTTCGTTTATACAAATAGGCGGGGTTTAACGTGAAGAAGAGCTCCTGGTTCGCTTGGCTCAAGTATTAACCACGGGGTTGTGTTTAGTTTCTGAAAAACAGGTACATGTACTAAAGAAATACCTGCATGTGGGCATTTAATAAAGGCCTGACACTACTAGAAAACAGGGGATTACCTGGGACGTGTCAATAAAATAAGACTGTCTTAGTCAGAAAAGATTCAGTCAGTAGATTCCTAATTTCTAGAATAAGGCTTATTATCTTACATACAGTTTACCCATAATCTGGAAAATCAGAAGCAAAACATATCCCTTTTTCAGAATTGAAAAGCTGTAGTGAAGCTGTAAGATTTTTTAGTCTGGGTATCATAATTTCATGATTTTTAATTCTACCCATGGCTTGCCGAAAGCCTAAAAATAATCCTTTTCCAAAATGAGCCATATTGAAGCCAACCTTCAACCGAATATTTCATCCCCAAAGAAACACTCCTTTTTTTATTCCTTTTTTCCCGGGAGATTTTCGACTTAATTTCATGGTTTTTGCCACCTCGTGGTGTGAAAACTGCTCCTAGAAATAGATAAGTTGCAACTTCTGCAGTTTGACCAACCGTATGGAATGCGTCTGAATCAGCGGGCTTGCTGCAGGCCAGTGTTTTACCAATATACATTTGTAGGGAGTTTTACTGACCATCTGAATTGACTACGCAGCATGCGGCCAGCTTGATTGAAAACCAGACATGTAGGATGTAGATACCAAACATTTTTGTTGCGCGTCTGAAATGTAACTTGAAAACTTGAGGCAGTTTCCTTGTAAGGCGCCGAGGGTGGTAAATGTCACCAAAGTAGTAGTAGTAGTAGACAGGTTTAATAGCAAAACTTGACAGCTACTGATGATTTGCGTTTCTTTAAAACATATTCAAAATTAAGCTACACTTGTAAATATAAATCAAACTATAAACATTGACTCTTATTGTACATATCGACGAAAACCGGGACGAAAGAATTATCATATCAGTTTGTTCTTGCTTTAACGGGAGCTAAATTATTTGCTTTCTCGTTCTTGATGGTAGAGGTTAATCAAGTAGAATGTCACGGTGCTAAGATTTGGAAAGCAAGAACTTTCCGAAACTCATTATCAGTGTTCCATACCAGTTTTGGAGTGACGACAGTCCAAGCACTTTCAGAACCTTTTCGTTGGGGATGTCACGGCGGCCCAAGATGATCGAGACCACTCACTTCTGAACCGATTCAAGCTCCTCACAAAGATACACTGTTCTAAGTGCTGAGGGCGCCCAAACAGGGCAAGTATATTCCAGAATGGAGCGGAAGTGCTTTATGTATGCATACTTGATACTCTCTGTGTTCGCACTGAACCTAAGCATACCGTTTAAAGTCAGTAGACTAGCATTTGCACTTTTAATCACGTTTTCGAGATGTGAAGCAAAGCTGAAGTCATATGAATCAAGGCTTCATTTTCGTACTGTTCTTTTCTTTCAGCACGCTGACAGCCAGTAACCTTCAGCTAGCTGCCGAAAGTGTGAATTTTTGTTGCTCTTTTTTATTGAGCTTTGATTTTTCTAATTAAAAATGTCTACAACTGATTCAATTGACTCCTTACTTTAAAATTTGTGTTTTTTGTTACTAAGATTTTTGCTTATTCAAGAATGGACTATATTATTACCTTTTATCTGTTTTAAAGCCAATCCCAAGTTTTTTTTTTCTATTTCCCC
Organism: Artemia franciscana; assembly: GCF_032884065.1. Taxonomy (NCBI): domain Eukaryota; kingdom Metazoa; phylum Arthropoda; class Branchiopoda; order Anostraca; family Artemiidae; genus Artemia; species Artemia franciscana. The sequence goes on from NC_088866.1 coordinate 3,779,941, forward strand.
GATTTTTTTAACCACTCCCAAACGTTTCAAAATAACCCTGTATTTCTTCAAACGCGCCAGATTTGACTCAACACTAATCACCAGAAGTTTAACTGAACATGCACTCTGGTAATCCTGTCATGTGATCTGTCTGATCCAATCAGGAGCTTTTTTGACTGCACTTAATTGTTTTGATAGACTTTTGCCTTTCAAGTCGTGTTGAAAATCGGTTCAGATTATTTTTGGACTTAGTTGGGTGTATTGCCAAACGAAGAAAACGGTTAAAAACGACAAAATTGAAAATCTGGTTCTTGATTAAGATTTTCAGGAGAGGAGTGGCGGGGCGGAGACATGTTATAGGTAAGGGAAAGGGTTAAGAAGCCTTCAGAATGGCTTTAACTAAGGTAACATGGGCTTGATTTCAAATATATATATATATATATATATATATATATATATATATATATATATATATATATATATATATATATATATATATATATATATATATATATATGTATATATATATATATAATATATAAATATATATATATATATATATATATATATATATATATATAATATATATATATATATATATATATATATATATATATATATATATATATATATATATAGCTATGTCAAAATACATAGAATAAGTACTTGAAGTAGTACTTGAAGTACTACTTAAGTAAAATTTTAGCAAGTACTTGATACTTCAGTAAGAATTGGGAGAGTACTTATTACCTGATACTCAAGAAAAAAAACAATAAGTACTTAATACTTGATACTTAAGATACTTAAGTAAAAATTTGGCGTACTTGTTGCAGCAGTGTTGACAAGCAAGCCCAATTCTCAGGTTTTAGAAAGCTCCGCTTTCCGCTTTCGAAAATCACCGCTTAGAATGTTGTAGATTTTAAATGTTTCTAAAATATTGTTAAACTCGATTTCGCGGGACGCACTGATTAGATGAAAGGTTGATCACCCGTATCAAACTAAAAATTTAGAAGTTATGATCAAAGACATGGAAAGATTTTCAAAAAATATTTTTATCGGTTCATGATAGAATAGAGTATGTTGTAGAAACTCGCCAAGACGTACACTTTGAAATCAATCTTGCTCTCTCACTAATCGTATTTTTCATTGGTATAACTTTTACAATTTTTATTTGTATGTTCATACGGAGTTATAGAAAAGTTAGACCCATTAACGAAAATGTCTCCGAATTGCAAGATTTGAGCATAACCACAGAGGAAAGGCGAGCGGTTAGAGAAAATTGTTCTTACGTAGGAGTATGAGATGGGAATCTGATACAAACCGTAAATAGTATGATAAATGAAAGCTCCACATTTTTCTTTTGTTTTCTTTTCAAGAAAATTAATTAGTAGAATTCAATCTAAACAGTGAGAAAGTAGTGATGGAAATGATTCTTGAAATTTCAGCTTAATTACAGCGTTTCAGATAGTGCATGCACTAAATGAAGTCAAGCTAGGTCTAGGACATTTAATTTTCCCATATGAAGGACTTGTGGAAGTCACTTCTTCAACTTGGACTATAGCAGGATAATTTTCGTTCGACTTTTCAATGAAATTTCGGTTACAACCAGGAAGTATATAGGCCATCTCCAGAGATATGAAGCCAAATGTTGGCAACCCAAGTTTCCGAAAAATGTTTCAAATACCCAGCAGTTGGCCAGCTATAAATAAAAAGAGAAGTTTCTAATTCGTTATGGCTATGAAAATCAAGAAATACTTTCGCTAGCTGATAAATTAGAAACTGAAGTTAAAAGTCTTATGACGTTGCTTTCCAGTAAGAATGGAAATCGTCGAAGTTTATTTGATCTAGAAGGTGATCTATTACAATTTATATTTGGTACTGCTTCTGGGAGGGATGTTTCTCGCATATCAAAAGCTGTGGATCAGTTAAAATTGGCCGGAAAAAAACCCAGTTAACTCTGGTATCGGAACAGGTCACTTTTTCAAAAAAAAAAACTCTTTCTTTAATATCAGCATCAAAATTAACTAATGAATAATCTCACTAAATAACTCGCATTAGTACGTCAAGAATGGATTATTATGAAAAATAAACAAGATCACATTCTGGATCATTTACATACAGTAGAATTAAAGGTAGCATACCTCAAATTAAGACAGGCTTTACTCGAAGCCAGACAAAAAGTACATTCTCTAGAAATTGATTTAAACACTCTTTCCAGTAGTAAAATACCTTTGAATCTGATAAACCCTATTACTTTATCTGAAAGTCTAGAAAAATATCTAAAAGTCTACAACCACAATTCCGATTACCAACAAAGAATTTTCAATAAGTTTGGCCTTATTATCATTCTCTAGCAACGAAATCGACAATTTTAACTGATTCTGGGTTAAGAATTTTCATTAATATACCTTTGATTTTGATTAACGGAAAGTACGAGCTATATTGCATTTTACCTTTCCTACTTTGCATAATGAATTCCTTCAGAACATTATAACTATTCAACCCTCACGAACTTATATTGCTATTAAGAGAGATGAACGAACAAACTTTTTAGAATTAGAAGAATCCGTTGTGCACCATTGTGCCATGTTTGAAAATAGAATCTGAACTATTTTTAAGCCGATTCTAAAAAAAAATGACTCTTGCAATTTTTTTATTTCCATGGATACCAAAATCTTATTCAATCCAACTGCAAAGTAAATTTTTCTGAACCGCCAATTAAATCCATTCCTATTTTGAAACAAGTAAAAAAAATCTTTGGGCATATACCGCAAAAGGTACTGAAATTTCTATGTCTTGTGAATCAGAAAATTTAAATAAAATAACGCTTGTAAATTCAGGTATCTTTGAGGTGCCAATTGGCTGTACCGTCTTTAGTGAAACTTTTACCATTCCGGCACACTTTAAGTATTTTTCCAAAATCAAAATTGAAAACCAGAACTTTTCCATGAATTTTGGAGTCAGTGCCCTAAATTTCCCTGCAATAAAATAATTTGAACCCAATTTAGTTGCAAAGAAACTAAATAACAAGGCTAATGCGGTGAAGGATCTTGAAATTTTATTAGAAGAATTGGAACGCTCCTTAAAACGAAATGAACCTATCATTAAAGAATCTTATCAAGCTGTCGACTTCATTATGTCAAAGAATCAACGATATAAGTACGCTATGCTGGCCTCATTACCCGCCAGCATTAGTATGTCTATATTGATAGTTTTCCTCTATCACTATATTTTCTAAAGATCTCGCAAAACTTCAAAAATTAATGTGACTGTTAAGTGTGAAAATCCTGCTCAGAAAGAACATCTTCTTATTGGTTCACCAATGATTGATCAGAACAAATTTGCTTTATCATTACCTCCTCCCACGCCTCCCCCACTTCCGCCATATCAACCTGACTACCTCTCTTTTTACAGGAAGATATAAGTGTTGTACAGTAATAATCGTTTGACTATTTTATAGATGGTTTTACTGTTTAAGGGCTCAGGGTTCCGGTAAGGACTATTATTTCTTCTCATTTTGTGTATTAACTGACATTTATCAACCATAATCACCTTTTAATGATCCCTATTTAGAATTGCTTAGTGAATAATGATAGAAGTTGACAAGTTTTAGATTTATCTTATCATACTTGTTGACTATTGTATTGAATACTTCAAGAAAGAATGTTTTTTCACTATGTCGAAATCGGGTTACAAAATGACAGTTTTCATAACCGTGGATTTTATAGTGGGAATTTTAGGACTATATGTCACATATCCTCCTTCCCGTCCTAGAATGATGTCCTCATCAGAGTAATTTTTCGTTTTTATAATAGTTTTATCTTGAATTTTTTTGTTTTTTAAATTTGATGTTTTTTATTAATGTTTTAAATTCATCCTAATGTTTCTTTCACCGCGGAATGGTTATTGATACACATCTAGTACTACGTTCTTTTGTCTTTATTATTTTATTCTTACAACTAGAACCATGATAATTAAGGTAATATTAATGAAATGATTTAACGCCATAAAGCCTATACTCCTACACCTTACATAATTAAAATACACTTAAATAAAACTACTGGTTTACACTTTGAATACGTAGTTTCAATAGTTTTTTTTTCTCAAGCCGTACTTATTTTTATTGAAATTAAATTTAATTCACCTATCTTTCCAATTGATTCAAGGTATTCAAAAATATTAAAGCATAAGAGTATGGTTAAATTTACATCAACAATTAAAAACACTTGGCTGTTTTATAATATTCTGCAAAGCACTACTGGCACATTTTTGTTATAAATCTTCGCTAAGTTAGATTCATAATATTTTGCAAATCACTACCAGCACTTTTTTGTTATGATTCTTCACTTAGTTTGTCATGTCTCTTTTTTCACATCCAAGCCATATTTTTTTATTTTTTGTGCATTTCACTTTTAGATTTGGTCAAATAATGTTCGTCCTTATTAAAATGTTTTTACTTCTTCACCTTCCCCTTTCACGTCATACTATTTTTAATCTGTAAACTGTTCACTAGACTTGTTAAGGTTTGTAATGTTTTTTAAAAATTCTTTAAATTATCTAAAGAGTTACTTCATTTTTTTTTCTTTGAAAGGCTGTTTGATTCAGAAAGTTATCAAAACCTTACTTGGATATTTCGATTCATAAGTTATGACAATACGTCGAGAATTTCTCATATTCTTAATTGCCGATGATGTTGATATTTTGGGTTTCTTAATGGCTTGGGTTGCAAATGTTGTCTTTGGATGTAGAGTTTCGTATATGTGCAGTAGATACCTTTTTTCTTTGAGTTACCGCTTGAGTTGTAACCCAATATTAGTTTGATATCAGTTTGTGTATATTTTTCAACTGTATACTTTATCTTCTTAGGTCGACTTGGTCTTCCTGTTTTTGCATTAAAAATGTGGCTTGAAGGTGATCATTGAAGTAATCATAGTTGGAATTTTCTTCTTTATGACTGGGATTATAGAGGTAGACGATTATCGTCTTCGTTCGTCTTTGTGGGAAGAGAAATATCAGGTGTGTGGTTTTTAGACTTTCTTCGGTGGTTGATAAAGAATGACATAAAGAATGACAAAAGATATTACTCGTTATTTGATTTTTGACCATAATGGGTGGTCAGTTGCGAGAGTAGGTTCGTTTTCTTTAATAAAAAATTCTTGGCACAATCACATTCTCAATAAGTAAAATAGCTCATAAAATAGTTAAAATTCATATGACAAAATTAGAAATAATACGTAATAAGCAATATTTCAAGGATTATTAGTTTACCACTAATTATAGCGTTGTGGCAGTGAATACAAGAACACTGTTCTGTAAAATAGCAAACTATTTGGTAAATATTAGAGAACTGATTTTACATGTGTTTTTCTGCCACATCTTTTATATTATGGATGTATAGCAGCGCCAAAAACACATGAAGAAGCACAATGTATTGACTCATAGCTGCTCAATCATATATTAGCATTTTTTTACAATAGGGACTGGGTATTGGTATATCAAAAAGACTACTTCTTAACTCTTTTGTACTGCGATATCCTCCCAGTTGTTATTGCTCAGATATCGTTGGAAGCATTGGGGTTGAATTGATGCTTCTCTCGTGTGTTAATTATCTTTTGTTTGGCGTTTGTTTTTCGTATATTAAGAGCTTTTCATTGTTCAGCATTTGCAGTGCTTTTATTGCTAGTGAAAGGAGAAAGACCAGAAATATTGTTGTTATAATATTGTACCAAGAATTCGGTAAAATAATCATTACTGACTTTTCATATATTTTAATGTTTGGTCCTCAATAGTGAAGACTGGTATTTGAGAGTCTAATTCCTGCTTTATCTTTGTCAATTGCTTTGTACCTTTAATCCTCTCGATTTCCAGTTAGATGAAGGACTTTTGTCTCACTATTTATATTTTTGATGGAGGAATAGAGTAGATGAAAGAATAGAAATTACCCCGTATATTAAAGGGGCTTTTCCCTCCTCAACACCCTGCTCTTTACGCTAAAGTTTTTTACTGTTTTAAAAAGTAAGGTTGAAATAAAGAATCAAACTTTAGTAAATATTTACTATAATTTAATATGATTTTTTATTATACTTAAGTAAATAACTATATACATATATAATTGAAATATAAATTCTAAAATTGTACGGGCAATCGTAAGATTTGAGGCCAGGGATAAGCCAATGAAGTATTAACTTCTACTTTGGTATCTTGAATAAACGGAAAACATGAACAATGCTACTGCAGTTCATAAACTAAATTCATTTTATTTTAATATTTTAGGTTTTTTGATAACAGAAAAATTTATTATGTTTTTTAATTGTTCCTTGTCCCAAACTTCTTTTATACACTTTTTGAATAATTTATCTTCCTCTAAATATAATAACTTGTCTAACAACTGATGAAAATATATTTTTTAAATATATTATTTTGTTACATGTTATTTTGTTTTAGATATATTGTCTAACTAGAAAGAATTAACAATTTGTTTTTTGAATGTTTTCATAGCAATAGGTAGTTCTTCATCGAATAAAAACTAATCTATTAGGGCAGCACAGATTTTGTCTTTCCTTTGACATACTTTTATACTATTTAATGAAAGCGGACTCTCTTGGTTTTTTTCCTTAATCGGGTTATTGGTTCTTAGCTTGAACTTCTGGTTTTTTGGGGCATATTTTGTCTTTAATGTATTAATTTCTTCGGTTTCACCTACTAAGGGAGTATCGTCTGGAAATCTACTCATGTAGTCACGGGGGGTATTTTGTTCCCCCTAATGTATTTAAATTCGTAATCTAAATCTGGAATTTTTAGGATCCAGCGTGCAAGTATGCCCCTCACCTTTTTATAAGTTTGTAAATATTGCACGCTTTTATGGTCTGAATGTAGCTTAAATTTTCTTCCCATTAGATAGTGTTGAAATTTATCCAGGGGATGAATTAGTGACAATAACTCAAATTGGGTAGCTGAGTAATTTCTTTCTTCGGGGATTAGGGTACGAGATGCGCACGCTATAACGTTTTGTTCCCCGTATATTATTTGGGAAAAGATTGCCCTTATTCCCTTGGTTGAGGCGTCCGTTGTGACAGTAAATTGTCCTGTTTTAAGTCTTGTAATGATAAGATGAGTTCTGAAATAAGTATTTTTTTTTCAGATAATATAAGGAATCTTAAACTTTTTTTCAACCTATGGATTTTTTGTAGGTATCGTCATTTAAGGTCAGTTAGCGGTTTCGCTACCTGTGTGTAATTTCGTTTGAATTTTCGAAAATAGCCAATTAATCCCAGAATTCCTCTTAAATGTTTAATTTGGGGGGGGGGCGGTCAAAGATTTTGACTGATTTTACTTTCTCGGGGTCTGGTGGCATTTTACCTTGTCTTACAACTACTCCTAGAAATTTGATTTTTGTTTTATCAAGATTTATTTTTTCTGGCTTACATTTCAAATTTTCTTCTCTGAATTTTAGAACACTTTGGCTAGGGTGATGAAATGGTCCTCTGAATTCTTATTCATATAAATAACGTCATCAACAAAATGACTCAGTTGATTTTTTTTATTGTTTGAAAAAATTGAATTGTGAAAAAGTTCAAAATAGCGTAAAGAGCGAGATGTTGAGGAGGAGATAACCCCTTTCATATACGGAATAATTTCTGTTCGTTTCAAGTTTTAATGTCACCACGTACTTGCAGTTAAGAAAACTTATTTTTAATTTATCTCTATTGTATTGTATCTTAGATACAATCTTAGATCTTTATCTTTATTGTATCTTAGATACAATATTTGACATATGTTTATTGATCCATATTGCCTTTCTTAAGTGAGTTTTTTAATTCCTTATTTTTGGTTATTATTTTATGCTTATTGTTATTTATTTACTCCTATTTGTTCTCTTAGTATCTATTGTGGATCTTTTTTACCAATCTTTTGGCTGAAGTAAGACTTCGTTTATTATAAAGGTTAATCGATATTACGTTGTGTTGGAGTCGTCTAGGCTTTAATTTATTCCTGTCAGGCTATTACATCTAATTCTGAAAGGGGCTTTTTTTGCTGAGAACTGAAGCTCGTTTTTGGACCACTAGATATAATTAAAATTAATCAGGATTAATTTTAATAATATTTTTCAATTATTATCTTATTGCCATATTTGCTTGTTTTGGCTAACGTTCATTTTATTTATGCTAAGTTTCACTTTAATTTTTTTTGTATGGCTACGCCAAAAACAAATGAAGAAGCACAATTCATTGCGTCATAGCCGCTCAACCATACATTAGTATTTTTTTAAAATAGGGACTGGATATTTGTATATACAAAAGACTACCTATTAACTCTTTTGTACTGCGATATCCTCCCAGTTTTTATGGCTAAGATATCGTTGGAAGCATTAGGGTTGAATTGATGCATATCTCGTGCGTTAATTATCTTATGTGTGGTGTTTGTTTTTTGTAGTTTTAAGAGCTTTTCATAGTTCAGCATTAGCAGTGCTTTGATTGCTAGTGAAATGAGAAACACCAGAAATATTGCTGTTATAATATTGTGCCAAGAATTCGGTAAAATAACCCATACTGACTTTTCACATATTTTAATGTTTGGTCCTCATTAGTGAAGACTGGTACTTGTGAGTCTAATACCTGCTTTATCTTTGTCAATAGCTTTTTACCTTTAATCCTCTCGATTTCAAGCTAGATGGAGGACTTTGTTTTCTCATTGTTTATATTTTTTATGGAGGAATAGACTAGATGGTGGAACAGAAATCACTCTGTATATTAAAGAGGTTCTTCCCTCCTCAACACCCTGCTCTTTACGCTAGAGTTTTTTACTGTTTTAAAAGTAAAGTTGAAATAAAGAATCAAAGTTTTAGTAATTATTTACTATAATCTAGTATGATTTTTTATTATATTTAATTAAAAAAATATATATATGTAATTGAAATATAAATTCTAAAATTGTACGGGCAATCGTAAGATTTGAGGCCAGGGATAAGCCAACGAAGTATTAACTTCTACTTTGGTATCTTAAATAAACGGAAAACATGAACAATGCTACAACAGTTCATAAACTGAATTCATTTTATTTTAATATTTTAGGTTTTTACTTTTGATAACAGAAATTTTTTTATGTTTTTTTTTTAATTGTTCCTTGTCCCCAGCTTCTTTTATACACTTTTTGAATAATTTGTCTTTCTCTAAATATAATAATTTGTTTAACAACTGATGAAAATATTTCTTTTTAAATATATTATTTTGTTATATGTTATTTTGTTTTAGATATATCGTCTACCTAGAAAGAATAAGTAATATTCTATCGTAATGGCACGTTCAAAAATCAAGTAATAATCTTTTACCTATAAGTCTTGTCAAAATATATACAACGTTTTTCTTATTATCTAAACAATAAAGAGTATGTTTTTTTTTAAATATTTTTGTCTTCTCTTAATTGTCAAATTTATTCGAAGATAAAAACAAATTTTCTTTAATTTTTAAGTTTTCTTCTTCGCTGTTATCTTGGAGTAGCTCAGGATGTTTCAGCAGATCGATTATCTAGAAAAAAGAACAGATATTGAGTCTCAGTAGCTCAAAGTTGATGCACATACACAGTTTGAGTTACTCAGTAGCCGAAAGTTGATAGTCTCGTAAATTAGACGAGATTAAAATTACCAATATTGAATTTACACTGTTTGTCTTTACACATGTCTAATATATAAAAACATTAATTAAATATAGAACCCTAGTAATTAATATTTTGGAACAATAAGACCAACCCAGGGGGAACCTCTTAATTTATGTAATTTACCTGTTCTTCGAAATTGTTTACCCAAAGATTTTTCTAACATTTAATATTGAGATTTTTCGAACAAAAATTTTTCAAAACTTGTTCTTTAAATTGAATTGAATGTATAAATTATCCAATAGGATTTAAAAATAAATTACATACAAAATACATTTTCCTGCTTTTTTTTATAAATATTCTGTAACAGTAATCAACAATTAATTCAAACAATCCCACAGTATATCTCTATTCCTTTTAAATATCATTTTCACCTATATCATGAATAAAATGTTAATCAAGCAATTACCGAAAATCATATATATACATGTCAAAATTTGAAAAACTTATTTCAACTACGGTATGCATTCAGCTATATGTTCCGTATTAACTAGTTTCACAAATTCGCACAAATTAACAAGCTGAAAAATTGCATAATGTCATCATTGTTAGTTGGGGAATAACAACTAACTATTCATTCTAACAAAAAAATGTATGAGCAAATTTTATAAAATTTCAATATTAAATAATTAACTTCTTAATACTTAATTTCAGTCAATTCATTGCTTACGAAAAATCTTCCTCTATGTAATTACCAAATAAAATATTGGCAAACTATAAAGACTTTTACTACAGGATATTGGAAAAGTAATAAATTGAATGGCAAAGTTAATTTTAAAGGTTTATCTCATTTTTGCATCATTATTTTTTATCATATTTAAATTTCATACTACAAATCTAATTTAAATAATTATACCAACATAAATAGCACATATATTCAAAGTGAAATATGTACCTTTATTAGATTTTGAATAGCACAATAATAAGAGAATAAAATTATCAATGCAGCAATATACCTAGACATTGCTTTTGATACATTTCGTAATTTTTCTTGCCAGAAGTAGAACATTTAAAATTTAAGTATAAAATATTACAATATGGATACTGCGTATCTAATTTCCTACTTATATAATTTATGTTGTAATATAATTTAATCAAAATTTACAAATGTCATTGACTTTTACGAATAAATTATTCTGTAACTTTGGAATTAATTCTGCTGTTCAGTGCTCCTAAGGAGAAACAATAAATAGCTATTGACGTACCTATTGTAGTTTAGAAATTTTGAAGTATTGGATAAATTATATTTGAACTTTTTTTAGTTAGATACTTTTTCAATAAATCTATATTGTATCCGTTTCATTCCTTTCGCTGGATTTTCAAATAACAGGCTTTAAATATTTCTAGCTATATATTCATAGCTCTCAAGTGCTTCACTCAAGTAACTTTTTCATTACAAATATGTAACTAACAGACAATTATTCCTCTTGTAAAAGTTTTTAGGTCATGTTGATTTTCAATACTGGCTGACTGCGTTGGCTTTGCAACTTGATGCCATTATCGAGGTCGAGCTCGAGATACCGTTTTCGGTCTGATTTCAAAGACGAACATCCAGCACAGGATCAAATTTTTTATTATAAAATTTCTTTTAAAACATCAATTAAACACTTTTAATTATCATTACTCTAGAAATGTCTAGTGAGAATTGAATCTAAATTTATTAAATAATTTTAAAAATCAATCATTAATGCACTCACCCATTCAGCCTTGTGCTTTTTCAGCTGAATCATGGACCTGATATTTAATTTCTTTAAGACTGCTTCGATATTAAGCAAAACCTCTCCTGAGCCACTCCTCGTCATTCATTTTCATATTAAGAGGAAACAAATAGGGAACATAAGTAATCTAACAATTTATATAGGAACTAGAATTTTAATTCCACCAATAATAAATTTAGGAAGGTTTAAAGTAAATAAAATTTATCTATTTGTCCTGTATCATTAGAATCCATCCCCTCTCTTAACTGAAGGGAATATTGGCAACAATAGCTGAATACTGAGTCATTTAACGTCAGTTTTAAAGCAAATATGAGAGAGCATTATTATGCTTCTTTTAGGCACTTAATTTGGTTTAGAACTCTTTCATTGCTAAAAGTTTCATATTATTAAATTATTAGACTTCAGTTCCCTAATTTTTTTCTAAATTATTCGTTTCTTATATTGTTCCAAAACATTCGATCTATTACGCTTATAGATCGTAAAAAAAGTTGAAACAATATATTTATTCTTGAGCATTAGTTGTAAATCCACGTGCATTTTTTTAGTTAATAAATTATATATTAAATGTATAATTTTTAATTCTTTCTCGAAAACTTCTATTTTTATATCATGAATACATTTAATATTATTAGATGAGGTCATACAAAAAGAAAATCCATGACTATAGAAAGATTTGTTTCCCAGGT